>NC_090055.1:7737225-7925079 GCF_038355195.1 Osmerus mordax
GATGGCCATGTGTAATAACAGAGGAACCTTAGTAACAGACTCCACACCGGCTCGTCTCAGTAGCCTGGGAGACTCTGCCATGCTGCTACTGGCTCCAGTAACCTCTCCATTAGCGACAGCTCCACACAATAAACAGTCTCTCGACCCACATGCAAAGCCTCGGGAACATTGAGTTCCCGCTGCTTCACGGGCGGCAGCTCGATGAGAAACGGGGCTCCGCTCTTTTCCTCTTTCCCTCCTTGTCTCTTTGTTCCTTCCTCAGTCTCTCCGTCTCTTTGTCTCTCGTCCCCTCCTCACTCTTTCTCCATCCCTCCTCTTTACACTTTCTCTTCCTCTTGCTCAACCCCGTGTCCTTGTCTCTCTCCCTCCTTCCCTCTTTTTCTCTTTCTCTCTCTGCAAACTCTCTCTCTCTCTCCAAACTATCTCCCTCTCTCTCTCTCTCTCTCTCTCTCTCTCTCTCTCCAAACTCTCTCCCTCTCTCTCTCTCTCTCTCTCTCTCTACAAACTCTCTCTCTCTCTCTCCAAACTCTCTCCCTCTCTCTCCCTCCCTCTCTTTCTCTCTTTCTCTCTCTCTCTCTCTCTCTCTCTCTCTCTCTCTCTCTCTCTCTCTCTCTCTCTCTCTCTCTCTCTCTCCCTCTGTCTCTCTCTCTCTCTCTCTCCCTCCCTCTCTCTCTCTCTCTCTCTCTCTCTCTCCAAATGCTCTCTCTCTCTGATTTCCAGGTGATTGTAGAGCTGACAGATCCTCTCCTATATTTAACGCTGGGTTGTTACGACAGTGCAGAAGGGAGACAAGCAGCACACATCTGCTGTTCTTCTCCTCTAATGACTAAACAAACGTCTGCTGTGTTTGTGTGTGTTGGTGTGGTGTGTTCTGGTGGGTGTCTGTGAGTGTGTGTGTGTGTGTGTGTGTATGTGTGTGTGTATTTGTGTGGCACATGCCAGAGAAAAGCAGGGCAGACTTCTTCATTTATCTTCACAGTGAGTGGCTAATGGTACAGGTGAGACACAGACACAAACACACACCCACACCCACACACAGACATCTCCATCTTCCCCTAGACCGTTCAGCATGACCTGTCCTTTCTGTCTCCAGCCAGACAGCATCCTGAGTAATCCTCCTGCAGGCCAGTCTAGACAACGCTCCACCTCATTCGGAGGGCCTTTCAGAGTCATTCCCTTACTTATTTGTTTTCATGAATAATTCAGTAATTAACTTTGACACCGTGTCTTAGGAATTGTGCTATTTAAATAAGACAGAGCGTACCTAATTGAGGATCGTTGGCAAACGGCTAGCTCCCACAACTTGGTTTGTTATTTCTTCTGTTCCCAGGAGATCCTGGAAGGTATATTGGTTTTGTTCTTTTTTTGTTTGCTGGTGAATGTCAGCCTTCACATTAATCCATGGCTGGTGCTCTTTTTAGAAACCTTTTCCATTTTGAACTTGTTTATTTAGGGTGTGTTGTCATTCATTTTTTATTCAAATTACGAATAAGTTAAAACATTCATCATTGGCTTCTGAAATCAATGCTTCAACTTGCACATGTTGTTGTCGACACAGTAAGTGCTCTGTGAGCTGACGGTAATGTTCCTTCTAACGGTTACTGGTCGACAATAGCTAAACATCCTCTCTTCAGCCATGTCCTTTGACAGGCATTGCACAGAACAATGCGTTGTATCCATAACAAGGACTTGTTAGTGTCGCGTACACTGCCCTCCTACCACACTGCACTGAGAGACAGCCTTCCTCTCCTTCATTTTCGGAGTCATTTGAACATTACTGCTGGTCGGAGAATGTTTATGTGCATGTCTGTCTAAAAAGATGAGTGTTCTGTGTACTCCTTGACTCGTTTTCAGTTTATCTGAATGACAGGATCGTGTGAGCGACATGAGGGCTGTACTGGAAATACATTCTTCAGGTATTCAGTCTACAGTAGAATTCCATAACACGGATATGTTCATGGTGGATATTGTGAGGGTGGAAGGACAACAGAGAAGCTCATTCCTGCTTCTGGGTTTCACTCAAACCAAACACTCTTGGCTTTCATGGAACTAAAGTGTGGTCAGGCTCCCTCAGTAAACATTCTCTCTGATCCTCCTCCGGGTTGATTATCTTCACTTCAGTAGTCAGAGGTCACCATTGGGATCTCGATGGAAACCACAACCCTTCCCTCCTCCTCCTCCTCCTCCTCCTCCTCCTCCTCCTCCTCCTCCTCCTCCTCCTCCTCCTCCTCCTCCTCCTCCTCCTCCTCCTCCTCCTCCTCCTCCTCCTCCTCCCCTCCCTCCTCCTCCTCCACTCCACCCCTGCCCACTCCCAATCCCACAGTCCATTCACACCAACCTCATGACCTTTCCGATGAATAGTGCATGACTGACTGAGTCAACATAATCAATGTTTGACTGGGTGTAAATGGGACTGTGGCCTTGACTGCTACATTGTTCCCTGTTGGAAGCTGGCTATGACATCGCTGTGATTTTTGACAGAAAAGTGAGCCATTCTATGCTTCTTGATGTCTGTGGATTCCTGTTCTTTCATTCATTTCCATTTAGCAGATGTCTTTATCCAAAGCTTTACCCGACCCATCTGTTGATCACTTGTGCTCTTTATTAAGAACAGTTGGTTGAGTGTATACTCTTTTACACATTGTACAAACAGTTACACAGGCCTATTGGGTGCAACATTATAATAACAATGCATCTTTAACATGGTTTGTTACAGCAGCACAACAGTGGAGAATCAAAAGACACGATTAAAGCTATACTTTTGGACATTATCACAACACCCTAGTACACAGCAAGGGTACAACTTCAGCCCATGACCTCCAACACTATTGATGCTTACACTGTAGGTCTCCTTTATCAGAGACTTAAACAAACACATAGGGTAATGTCTGTTAATTTTAGAAAAAGAAAACGTTTGGAACAATAGTGTATATGCACAGTCACGTTTCCCGCTCGACCACGAGGTCAGAACGCTGGACAGCTCCCCCTGCTCTCTGGTGTCACACAAAACAATCATGTCCTCAAAGCCTCTCTCGCTTGATTTGGCTGTTGGCTCAGAAAGCCGGGCGGCGAGCCAACTCTCTCAGCTTTCAGTGTATTGATTCATTGAGACTGTGTTCACTGGGTGAACTCCGACTCATGTTGGAAAGACTCGCCATGAATGATTTCACTTTGTGAGCGTAATAGTTCCGTAGGTTGACGGAGGGAGGCACCTCTTTTATCCCCTCGTCGAAATCGCAGCTCCTCATGGCGATTTCGAGCTGTTTCTGCAGCTTGTAGAAGAGGGAGAACTTATTAAATATGAGCGTTATCGGAAGCACGACCACCAAGATGCCTGCGAGGATGCACGCCGACGCGGTCAGTTTACCCGCGATGGACACCGGCACCACATCTCCGTAGCCAACGGTCGTCATGCTTACCGTAGCCCACCACCAGCACGCGGGGATGGTGGAGAGATCCTCGCTGTCTTCCTTCTCCACGGTGTAGGGCCATCACGGAAAAAAACGACACCCCCACCGCCAGGTAGAGGAGCAGGAGGCCCACCTCCTTGTAGCTGTTCTTCAGGGTGGCGCCGAGGGAGCGCAGCCCGGTGGAGTGACGGGCGAGCTTCAGGATGCGGAAGATCCTCATCAGGCGCAGCACCTGCGCCACGCGCCCCAGGTTCGCCAGGGCGGGACTGCTTTCGGCCACCAGGTTGATGACGAGCGTCAGGTAGAACGGCAGGATGGACACCAGGTCGATCAAGTTCAGGGGGTGCTCGAAAAAGTGGACGAGGTCAGGCGCCACGGTGAACCTGGTGACCAGCTCGAAGGTGAACCAACCTATGCCGAAGTGCTCACCGTCTCAAACCTGGGGTCCTCCAGCAGTTGGCCCTCGCTGTCCCTCGAACTAAACTCCGTCATGCTGTTCATGCACATGGTGGCGATGGAGCCCAGTACGACGAGAATGGAGAGGATACTGATGACCCGGCTAGCTACGGAATAACCAGGATTATCCAGCATCAGCCAGACGCGCCGCCGGGCGCTCCCTAAGGGCTGCTTGTCGAACTTGGTGGCATCGTTGTAGAATTCTAGTATCTCGTCGAAAGAAGACGTGGTGGCTGCCTCCGTCCTCGCTTCCGTCCCAGTCGTCGCGGTCTGTGTCCATTTTCCTGCAGTGGTAAGCGTTACTGCAACAGGAGTCTATGAAGAACTCGTTGATGCCCCAGTACTCGATCTCCTGGCTGAAAGAGAAGATACAGAGTTCTGCCATGACATGAAGACGTCCGGTGTTGTAGAAATTCAACACGTAGGGGAACAGAGGCGGGATTCCTGTCGAAATAAAACTCTTTCTCTGTGTCATCGTAGTCGTCACACAGTTCCAGTATTGACTCTTTTGATTGGCAGAGCAGCAGACGGGCCAGACGAGTCTCGGGGAAGCGAGACAGCATGTTGGACAGCAGTCTCTTCTTGAACCCGCCGACGTTGATGCGGATGGCATTGTCCTCGTACGCGCCATTCAGCTCCTCGAGACTCTGTCCGGTCATGGCTGGCGCGAATGGCTGGTCAGAGTCGCAAATCCTGCGAGGCAGACAAAGACTTTAATCAGAGACCGCGGTACGGGGGTTGGAATCGTTCTCGAAAGTGGGCAATAAACTGAGGCTATTCAGACTTGACGACGAGGACCGAACGCTGTCAGATTAACAAACGTGTTCGAACGTGTACAGTGTCTTTGTCTGATTTTCTGCTCAACGATGAAATAATAGGCTACTATCCAGAATCAGAATTTTGTTATGTAAAATGACTAAGACCAAAACCAATACTCCAGGATATGCTTGGAGTCGAACGACACAATAAAGACAGTGCTTCTGGAAGAGTACCTTTCATCTGTAGTTGAACTTTGCATCAATTACACCATGCTTGTGGTCAATGAGTCTCGTTGACAATTAAACCTAGGCTAATAAAAAATAACATTTTTGATAATGTGGTATCTTCTGTAAAGACAACTTACTTTCGTATACGCCCTTTTGGCACTCTTCGTTTACACAGCGTGTCTTTTTTGCTGCAACTCCGTTGAAGGCATTGTGTTCCGCGGAGCTTGCGAGTAAGTTCAGATAGCCTACGTAGATGATTTGTTTCTCTGCGACGATAAATAACTGGTCTCTAAAATCTGTCACGCTTTATTGTCTGGGTAGACAGGGATTTCCCGGCATCCGATGATTTCCCTCAGACATGAAAGATGTGTCCTCCCCCAGATTTCCCTACAGGCTGTGTATCATTAAAGCATTCACCAGAAACCGGGTGCCTCGATCTAAAGTAGAAAGCCGCTCCAAGTGCTTCGATTTTCAGAGGGAATTCCTCGGGTCTTCGATCTAACCCCTCTCTTTTGCTGCGCAGCAACACGTACGCACCGCCCTCCGACTGATCACAACACCTCCGTGGTGCTGAAAGGGACAGCTCCAGTAGAGAGAGTGTGAGAGAGAAAGAGAGAGACAGTCACGAACGGTCTCAGGCACGCGCGCGCCTGGCGCTGTAGGTCGACCTCGTCTTGAAATTAGAAAGCCTAACCAACCATGGCAGTAGAAGAGGAAGACAGATTACTCGTCTGTAAAGGTTAGGATTGATTAGTGGGGATGAAAATAAAGAGTTATTTATCAAACCATTAGACAAGTGTACTAGATAAACAGGATGGTCAGAATTCCAGGTATGCTCTATTGATTGGGCCTACAGTAACATGGATATAGTAGTTTTAATTAGAAGATATTGAACTACATTCAGTAAACAACAGAGACCTACTGGCTTGGTTCCTGCAGAATGGCAGACCCATCGAATGCGTAACCATGTCAATCAAGCATGGCAAAACTAGAGCCCAGATTGATGTCACACTAGCATACACTCCTTCGAGATTCCAAGTCACGCTTGATGTGTGCTTGCATGTGTATACATGTGCGTGCGTGTGTTCATAACATATTTCATTAATGGGGCATCTGTATATATAATCCAAACACCACACTTCTTGAGTAATTGAGGAGAAATAAGTCTGTAAACCAATATCAATGAATGTGTGAATAAATATATGAAGAGCTTCAACCTCTACTCTCCCAAGAGACAAACGCTGCAGACAGCAGGGATCTGAGGACATCTCATTAGGTGCTTTCAGAGCAGCTACTGTCTCTTCAGGTGATCTTACCCAAGTCATCTTCATATCCCGATTAAAGGGATAATGCCAAGTTTTCTGATAAGCGACTGTTTTTGTTAACGGAATACCTAGAAACGCGACGCCATTCTGGCAGACCCAGCGCAGCAGTGTGACGATGATGATGATGATCCAGGGTACGTTTTCCACGGCTGCTTCTCAGAAGACACGCTGCGTGAGGGGAACGTCGCCATCAACTTACCAAGACTGGGAATTTGAGGAACCAGCTCCCCCCCCTCACCCCCCGCTGTGTTCCAAACCATCAGTCGTTCACATGCAGCTCGTTCCTGGCGGGGCTTCAAACAGGCTTCAGTCTCAGCGGAGGCTGAGAGGAGGCCCGACACGGTGAGGTGACCCAGTAAATTCAGCTGTGAAAGAAAAGACAGCTTTATTGTTTTCTTCCAGGCAGGACCATTCAAACAAGAGAGAACATAAATGTCCTCAGTATCGAGATGATCAGTAACCAAGATGTTTGGCCTGACCTTAAATCATTACAAATAAACAGTTTGGCCCCTCAGTTTGAAACCACAGACAGCCAGGATGTATATAACACCAGATTTCTCTCCTCTTTCAGCCACAAGGCACTTGGAATGAGCTACTTAGTGCATGGGGAGTCATTGACTAAAGTCTCAAAGCCAATCCTTCTCCCTTAAGTCAATTTCCAGAAGCGTAGTTAAGGCAGTTTAGAAGGTTTGATATGTTTGGGACTTGCAGTCAATGTTTCAGAAACAGGGTATTTTTTTGGGAGCATATCCTCGAAGCCTTTCGTAGTGCATATAAATCAAGTCGCTTTTAAAGTATTCCTACATCACTCTAAAGCCATTCTTCACTTGAACGATTTTGTTCTCTAATCCCATCTTCCTGCTTGAGGGGAGCCAAATCACCCCGCTTCCTCTTTCAGGGCTCTGAGATGATGTTCCCTTCTGCGCCTGTCAATTGTGTAGGGAGGGAAGGTACCTCCTTCCTTCTCCCTCGTTCTCTGACTGTCTTCCTCCCTCCGAGCCCGAGGGGCAGGCATGGCAGAGATTGTGTGTGCAGTGTGCGTAGGAGTGCTTCTCCTCTCTCTCTCTCTCTCTCTCTCTCTCTCTCTCTCTCTCTCTCTCTCTCTCTCTCTCTCTCTCTCTCTCTCTCTCTCTCTCTCTCTCTCTCTCTCTCTCTTTCTCTCTCTCTTACTCTCTCCTCTCTCTTTCTCTCTCTCTCTTACTCTCTCCTTCTCTCTCTCTCTCTCTCTCTGTCTCTCTCCTCTCTCTCTCTGTTTTCATTCTCAAACTCTGTCTCTCTCGCCATGTCTCTCTCTCTCAGCCTAGAAAATGCAATTTGTCAGAGGTCAGACAATATGCTGACCTCATCCGTGGAAGCAACCATCAGGTGGTCATTTCAGGGTTCATATTCTGCCCCACAACGGGACACTGACCACGGGGAGATTGGCCTGTTTAAGGCCCCCGGCGCATGATAAACGCTGTCAATAAAGTTGGCCATATGTTGAAGTCTGAACGCCTGCCAGCAGCTCACATCGTTTGGAGCTGCTGAGGGAAGCCGTGGCAGAAGACTGAGCTGCAGGGGATTCTGGGAGATTTATGACAGGCGTATAGAGGAATCTGTTAAGTCATGCAACTGAGACTAACTACTGAAAAAATAAAACATGCCGTGTGACTTATTCCACTTCTCTCCTTCATGCGAAGATAATCACCTGGACTCTGGCATGGAGGGGGTGTCAGATTAGAAAGTCTGCAGAGAGCAGCACTCACTCATTGTTGATTCAGCATGGGATTAAATGACTCCAAATGAATTCAGGCACCACAGGATATATTTGCAATTGAAAGAGAATTTTGGAAATAATCCATTAATGTTTGTGTCAAGATTAGTTCAGCGTTCCAGATATTCTGTGTGTGCTTGTGCACATGGATCAGTGTGTGTGTGGGTCTGTGTTTTGTGCTTGGGTCTGTGTGTATGTGTTTGTGTTGGAAGGTGTTTGCTTTTGAAACACGGTGCCAATCCATCTGTGCAGGGTATTTTATATATGAGAGCTAGCCAGAACAAAACAGTGGCTGTATCTCTTCATTGTTATGGATGAACACTGATTAGAAGAGGGGAAAAAAATACTTGAGAGCAGCCAGGAGGAGATGCTAATCAATTGACTAGCTCAGCCATGCAGGTGGACTCATTATTCATATGACCATCATCATATGAGATCAGGCATTTTTGTTCTCCAATGTCCACTTTCACCAGGATTCATTTTTCTATTTGTTTTCTGCAGCTGTTGATGAGCTTGCTAATGACAGAAGGATGAGAAGAGAGTCTAGATGATCATCCTTTAGTGTTGTTCGTTGTGTAGGTGTTGGTACTGTATATGTAAACTTCTCAACTCCAACTGATGTAACATAACCATGTTTTTTTCATAGATCGCTGACTCCTATTGCCTATTTTTACCTCGTTGTCCGTTTCAGGCATTTAAGTTCCTCCAACCATCCGTTAGATGGCGCCTACTTTCCCGTGTTCAGGATGCAAGTATTTTTGAGAGGGCTGTCATGCTGCCAACCTTGTGTACATGTGCCGTACAGGTGGAGCACTGCTCTAAGCATGCGCAATTGCACAACTGTTTTAATTGATTGTTTTGTCTTGTTGGTGCATTTCAGTCGTAATCGATCCGGCATTTCCGCAATAAACAGTCATTGATAATGATGTAATGTAAACATGATGTAAACATGTTTCTTTTGGACTTTGTAAAAATACTGTTACTAATGTGTTTTGGGGGTTTTACTTTTACAATTAATGCCACGGAAAAACAAAACAAAATCACTTTGTAGCATTGCCCCGCTATTCTATTCTTTGAATTTTGTCATGCTTTTGTTTGAACAAGTTGGGAGGGTATCAGAGCTGTCTATTGGCTAGATCTGATAAATACTTGTCACAAGTGCGCCACTATCCCATTCAGTGGACACACCTGTCCAAGCCTCATGAGACAGGACGGAAGACGTGAGTCTTTCCACTCTGACACGAATGAGACACACCTGCGAGATGTCCTGGCTGGAAAGCCGGCAGAGATGCAAAGTGTGCAGTTGAGTTGTCGAATTGATGGCCATGGACGGAATACGGGAGGAAAACATGACGAACTCAACTTTTGATAACTTTATTACTGAGCGAGTAGGACATAATGCTTCTAAGCTGAGTGATATCCGCGACCCGTTTTTAACGGTAAGCTCCTTAAATATAATTTTTTACCACGTTATTGTCGCTTAGATATTTTTCGTAAAATTTATTGCAAAAATATATATTAGGTATGCATGTATTTAAAATTAAATAGGCTACGCGATGTGGTCATAGATCACATGACGCAAATGTCTTTAGGTTTTATTCCTTATTCACTATTTTGGTGGCTTCTGACAACTAAAAAAAGTGACGTTGCAATACTTATCCTTTTTACTTTTTCCAAATGATCCTTTAACTTTTTATACTGTCAGAGAATGTTTTGACTATTCAGGAAATGCCTACTGTCTTTTTCCAAAGCTTTGTTGGAGCAGGAAGTTACTGATCTCTGCCAATCTGATAATATTAAACCAAGGCTTACAGTTCTGGAGTGGCTGGTGCTGGATGTTTGTGGGATTTACATTCTACAGTACATCCAAATACATAATCCTCAATCTCTGAATATTTTTTGTTTCTTTTTTTGTTTCTTACTTTCTGTCTTTTCTTCCACCATGATAATCTCCTAACCTCCTTCACATTAACTCTCTGTGTTCTCTGGGGCACGTTTCTGTGACCTCACCAGGCCTGGGAGAATAGAACCAGTGTGTGTGTGTGTGTGTGTGTTAGAACAGGCTGTCTCTGAGGCATCTCCACACCACTGGTCCCCACTGCCCTCCTACCTCAGCCTGCCCTAGTTCTCTCCACGCTGGCTGTCCATTCCCAGAACCCTCCATCCCCCCTACCTACCATCAGGCCATCCCAGGAACAGATCAGCATTGTCAGGGACAAAGGGAAAGCCTGTCTCCCTGGAGAAAGCCCGGAGGGAAGGGAACATTGTTGTCAGTTGTCACTCCTATGACAGCGTTCCATCACTGTAGTGAGACCACAGAGGGAGGGACGGAGGGAGGAGGAGGGGAGAGAAAGGGAGAGGTTGTATATAGAGAAGGGGAGAGATGGACAATAGGTATGTGTGGGGGACAAAATAAGTGTGTGTGGGGGACAATAAGTGTGTGTGTGGGGGGGGTGTATGTCCAGAATGCACCAGCCATGAAAGTGTGACACTTGTGGGATTATGTTGAGCTCTCCAAGACACACAGGAACTCACACACAAGTACCTATGATTACATTTTCTCGGGGTGTTTTCTAAGTAGTAAATTACCGTGTTTAACAACATGAGGAAAATATTCTTAATCATCTACCTAGGACCAGTGGTAAAAGTAAACAGTGGACCAGTCAAATTATTCCACTAGAGAAAGAAGATTAAAATATCAGATTGCTTTCCAGTGGTTCTCACACAGTCTATTGTTCCTATGCTCGTATCAGTTGTTGGTAGACCTTACAGTTGAATTTAATGTTGTACAGTTAGTAAGTTGTTGATGTGTATTGAGATAGATTTTCAGCCCACAGGTCCTCAATTAAACATTAATGATGTGTTAGGTTGTTCTAACATTAGAAATCACAGTATAACTATGTGATACTGCATCATCTGTGTTTACTGTACTCGCTATTACTGAAATGTTGACAGAATGTGTTGTCTCTCCGTACTTCACTGTGCTATACTCTACTGTAAGAGGAACAGGATGCCCATGTGACCTTAAAGGACCTGCCTGACTGGCAAAGTGGGTAATGTTTGCCAAGCAAGCAATGCAAGACACTCCCAATATGCCAGCCTGTGCCCTTTGTTTGCACTTCCTGAAACAGGAAAACTCTCTCTCTCTTTCTTGCTCTCTTAAACTCTCTCTCTCTACCTCTCTCTCTCTCACACACTTGGAGAGATTTATTGATCTTGGTCCTTGTGCTGCTGGTGAAATGTTTGTGTGTGTGTGTGGGGAGGGGGGGGGGGGATTATTGTGGTTGGATGGGGGAGGGGGGGTTATGGATGAAGGAGCCTCTTGTACTTGTGAATCACCTCCCTAGACACAAGCTGGCAGGAGTTATGGTCTATCTATCTGCTGAGGGAGCATTTGTGTGGAAGGTCTAGTTACACGCACGCATACTCAGGAAAGGTACACGTAAACACAAACAACAACACACCATCACACACCTTTTCAAATCCATCTACGGGCAGCCACACCAACCCTGGCTTGAGGTATGTCTTCTCCAGGGAACTCAGTTTGTGTGTGTGGGGAGTTTGTGTGTCTAGTCTGTGTTGTGTTTTTGTGACTGGTGTGTGTCTGGTGTGTCTGTGTTTGTGTGTGTGTGTGTGTGCGCATGTGCGTGTCTTCCTCCTTCACTCTGTCTTCATAATGATTCTTAATGGGGAACCCTGAGATGCGTGGCGTTGCCCCTGTCTGCTTCACAGTGATTGAGTTTTCCTCTCAGGTATTCAACCCCCCCACCCTGAATTACCCACCTCTGTTATATTTACCCAGTATTGACTTGGCTGCTGGGTTTGTTTTAATGCTGGGAACCTGGTTTCTTTTACACACTGTCTGAATTGCTCTCATAAGCTCTCATTTGTGTTTCAGCAATTATACTGCAATTATAATTCACTGAATGATGTCTGCAAAATTAGGTGAATGTTTCCCTCTGGAGTCAGGAAGCTCAACCATGGTGTGTGTGTGTGTGTGTGTTAGATTGAGACTGAACTGGGGTGTAAGTCTGGGTGTGTGTGTGTCTGAACCATGGTGTGTGTGTGTGTGTGGGATTGAGACTGAACTGTAGTGTATGCCTCTGTGTGTCTGAACCATGATTGTTGATAATGGAATGATGTGGATGCCTAATGTTTGTGTCTAATGGGGTGTATCAGGATGATGGTCTGTGTCCGAGGCCTGTCAGTGACACAGGAGGAAGTGGTGTGTGTGTGTGTGTCTGCGTGCGTGCGTGCGTAACTATCAACACAGTTACTGTCCTCGATAAGATCAAGAGGATCTGTGACTGTCATCTTTCTTAATGGAAACAGCAACAGTACTGTTTTCATGCACGCACATTGTCATCATATCCCTCCCACTGGCCAGAAGAGCAAGCCATATTGATGTACTAATGTTCTCTGTTGTTGTGGTGAGCAGCGAGGAGGGTTGTTGGGGTGTTTATGGAAAGTGTTGTCTTACACGTTTGTTGTTGTTTTGGCCTTGCAGACTTATCTCGTGGGAATCCTCGTCTCTATATGTGGGAACTTCATCATCAGTGTTTCACTGAACATACAGGTGAGGGTGTGTTGGTGTGTAAGGATGTGTTATAAGTTTTATATATATATATATATCAAATCCAGTAAAAAATCCTGTGTGTGTGTATATATATATATATGTATGTGTGTGTGTTTTTCTGACTGTGCTCCCCTGACAGAAATACGCCCACATGCGCCAGTCTCTACGAAGCTCCGAGCCATACTACACCTCCGTCCTGTGGTGGTGTGGCGTCGTGCTCATGGGCGTCGGAGAACTGGGCAACTTTGCCGCCTACGGCTTCGCCCCCGCCTCCCTCATAGCCCCTCTGGGCTGTGTGTCAGTCATCTGTAAGCCCAGCCTGTTAACCCTACATCACTTTATGGTTGTGAAACCATCCCCCTTTGAAGCTGAGCACTGGATTTGAATCCTTGGGTAGCCCACATGGGTTCCTTTCTCCACCCAGTCAACTTTATAACATCATAAAAAATGGATGCCAACTAAAGGTCAGGGTGGTGGCCTCCTTCCACCCAATCAGATGGCTTTGTGATGGTGACTGAGTCTGTTCCTAGCCAGTCAGACAGACTTGGCAGGTCCTAGTGCCACTAGCACCTGTTCAGAGGAAACATTGTAATGGCAGGTTAAATATTGAGCCGGTTCAGGTCACCTTCCTTCTCTCCTCCTTTCCTTTCCCCTCCTCCCCACGATGACTCATGTTTATTAATGACAGCTATTAGCAGACCTGGCAGGTTTTGTTCAGTTGGGAGGCAGGGGGGAGAGGGGGGAGGGAGGGGGGGCGGAGGGGGGTTGGTTTATCAGTACTGAATACTGAAACAAATCTGGGTGAACAGGAAGACATTCAAAGTCGCATGGCTCTAAAGGGATGATGTCATCCCGGAGCCTGCGTGCTCCGTGTCTCTCTGGCTCTGCTTAGCCGAGGCGTCGCGTTCATCTGAGAATGACGGTTCTCTCAGCGGATCGACCCTCAGAGGGAATACACACACACACAGGCGGAGGCTAAGATCATGATGGGTGATGTGTGTGACAGGATCCTGGTTCCCCCCCACCCCCACCCACCCACCACTTCTCGCTCCGCTGCTCCGGCCTACTTCACTGTGTGTATTATGGCGTTGCCATGGTAACTCGTTAGTCCTGACCTGGTCTCTGAGGTAAAGGGAGGAGGACTACATGTGAGGCGTTGCTACTGGAGTGACTGTGGGAGAAATATGGGAGATATTATGTGTAGGGGCCATATCTACCTGTGCAATCTAATACACCTATGCACAGTTCAATTGCATCCATTATTGACAGACCTCTTCTAGAAGATTAGATTTCTAGGAATTATTTTTCTAGGAAGATTTAGCTGTGCTACATGCTAGGGCATGGTAATGACTTTGTTTCTCACCTACAGCCAGCGCTGTCATATCTGTGGTGTTTCTCAAAGAGACGATCCGTGCCTCCGACATCATCGGTAAGTAACCATCACATGACCCTGACACCATCCACAGCCCGTTGTCAACCAGAGGGAAGGACTCCTGAACGGAGAACGGTGATTTAAGATGCTGTTGGTCCCTAGCTGTCAAGAAACATTATGTTTGAGATTACTTGAAATGAGGCCTTGGAGCAGAGAGAGATAAGTCAACAGGAGGGGTTTTGTTTGTTAGCGGTGATGTAGCTGGTGTCTGGAGGATTCAAACCAAACATTTACTCTTCAGTTTACGGCTGATTAAACAGTGAAGTAACCAAAGGCAGTAATGTGATCCAACAAAGACACTAATTGTGTTTGCCGTTAATGTGCGTGATCACTGCGTTCATGGAAGGGCCATTCACTCTTAGGACCTCTCTCACACAGGTCAAACGTAAATGTGCAGGAATCGAACCAACAACCCGTGTACTGGAAGCTGAGCTTAATCTGATCCCCCTGTGATTGGTCCCTGCTCTCCCCTCAGGCGGTACTCTGGCGGTGACAGGGACGTACATCCTCGTGACCTTTGCCCCCCACGCCTCCACCCACATCACCGCCAGCCTGGTCCAGAGGTACGCCATGAGCTGGGCTTTCCTGATCTACGGGGTGAGTGCCTCTCTGACTCCGCCCCCCTCAGAGCTTACCCAAAGTCTCCCAAATCTCTTCCTGTTTACCTGAGGTGTGCTCCACCTGCTACAAAGCAGGATGACTGGGTGTAGATAAGGTTCATATGACGCAAGACTCACTCAATACTATTCTTGACGCTAAAGTGATTGGCGTTGCGTAGAGACAAACTTACGGGCAACATTTGTTAGTTCTCCCTTTTGGGCAGGATCTTCTTTGTCATAGAGAGAAAGCAGTCCTGGATACTCTGTCCTGTCATCGGTCATGTGATCTCTCAGTGCTGCGAGGCCCGTGGTGTCGACTATGTCCGTCTGCCTCCTATGTGATCCTCATTCTGCTCACAGTCACCCATTCGTTTCCTGAACCATTTCTCAAGTCGCTTCCACACCCCAGAAATGTGTCTGTGTTTACCATGCCCCTAAGAGTACTGAGGGGCTGAAATAGATTTGAACGACATCAAAAGAAAGACAAGAAAGACAAATGTGTGGTTTGAACAGACGGCAGGAAATCAGCAGATGGATGTTCGAGCACTGCAAACTCCTGTCTTCAGCCCCGGTGACAGGGGTGATGGATGGGGGTCTAAAATAAGACGCTCTTTTCCAACCCAGGGGATGAATGGATAAACGAATGGATGCCTTCAGAATCCTCATCAGCTCTTTCCTCAAGGAGCAGGAAACGCTGATGATTCGTTTAGAAGAATGCAGGGGAGAGACCGATGTTGTCCTCACATCCGCATGACAAACATAAAGCTGGCTCCACCCGTGTGGGAATGACTCCTTCTGAATATGAAGCACACCTTTCCGCCATTCTATAGTGTATAAGGGTGGTTTAAGATTATACCACGGCTTTTCATACCTCTGTATTGTCAGGGAGGTCTTTGGTAACCATGAAAAGAAACCATGGAAACGCATAGAGCAGGCCAGATATGGGATCTCATGTACCTCTCACAGAGACTGAAGAATGATAGCTTTCTGTATTTCTGGCATTCACCTGTTTCTGGTGCCTCTGTCTGACCGTGTTTTATAATAATGGTTCCTCTAATAGCTGAGTACGGCTACCGAACTCCCAAGGACAGACTGGGAACCGTTCTCATTAACGAAGCGGGACAATCATTTCATCTCTCGGTTAGGGCCATTTGTTTCAATTAGAGCATGGTGTTCGCTGCCCATTTTGTTACGCTGAGGAGACGTTCATGCCTGGTCGAGGTTGGAGACTGCAGGGGAATTTCAATGTAATTCCAGAGAGTGTTGGCAGGGCCTGGAGGGTTTTGGTGTGACCGGGTCACACAGTCCCAGAGAGGACCATATCTCTGACTTGACAGGAACTTGGAAGAAGTGGGGGGGTTTTTCCCCTGTATTTCATTAATTTTTGTCCTTTTGCCTTCTCTGTTCTTTTTGCCTCTTCTCCTCTACCCGACCCATCTTTCCCTCGTCCTTTCACTACTACCTCTCTCTCTCCTCCCCATCTCTCTCCTACTCTTCGCTCGACCCAGTTCATAGAGGTCCTCCTGTTTTGCATTCTGCTCTACCTGTACAAGGTCAGCAAGATGAAACACATCGTCATAGTGATGCTGCTGATCGCTCTGCTGGGTAAGATCACACGGTCAATACCAGAGTCCATCACAGGACCCTGTGCCCTTCAAACGGGCTCCATGTCAATGTTTAATGGTCACATGGTCTCATCTGGTTGCAGCCTCTCTGACAGTGATCTCAGTCAAGGCGGTGTCTGGGATGATCAAAGAGTCTGTGAAGGGCTACATGCAGCTTACCTACCCCATCTTCTACGTCATGCTCGTGGTCATGGTGGCATCCTGCGCTTTCCAGCTCAAGTTTGCCTCTTTATTTGATTTAATTCAAAGAAATGTATAAAGAACAAATATTATGTATGGTTTCTCATTCTACCGTGGAACCATAATTTGATTTAGTCCAATCTTGAACGCTGTCCCCTGATATAAAAATAATAATGTTTTTTTGTATTGGAAGAAATGGAGTGTGCAGAAAAAAAGGATACTGTGACCTTGTCAGTGTAAAGCTGCATTTTAGATTTACGATGGTTCATAAATTCACAGTTTGCCCCTGTAGAGGAAGGCCATGGTTTATTCATATCACATTGGAATAGACGTGTGTGACATTTGTGACTGTTCTCTCCCTCTCTCATCCCAGGTTTCTCAATCAAGCCATGAGAATGTTTGACGCTACTGAAGTCGTCCCTGTCAACTTTGTGTTTTTCACTGCCAGTGCCGTTATAGCAGGTATGGACAATCACAATATCACACTCTCTGATTATGGCTTTCGGAAATAGTATTGTGTTGAGTATCATACCACATCATCAATATATTCTTCATCCATTCATTTAAATTTGTTTTTCAGGAATAGTGTTTTACCAGGAGTTCTATGGATTGGCTTTGTTAAACATATTCATGTTTCTTTTAGGGTAAGTGAGCAATGAAGTAAGCAAGTTAGCAATCAAACTACCCAAATGACTGGGACCAAGCCCATTTAGAACTGTTTGAACCCATCTGACTGTAACCATAGAGATATGATAATGAGCCCTGGCCAATATTGTAATTCTGAGTGTGATGTGTGTTGGTGTGATGTGTGTGTGTGTGTGTGTTCGACTGCAGCTGTCTGCTGTCTTTCCTGGGTGTGTTCCTCATCGCCAGGAATAGGCCAAAGATCAAAACACCAGACCGCAACTTCATAGCTATGGGCCAAATCCCTGGTAAGTAGTTAGTTCACTCCAAACACACAGTATGTCCTCGTAAACTTCACTTCTCTTTAGCCATTTTAAGGAATGTTGGCTTCCCTCGAGTGAAACACAGAACATATCAGTATGACGTATGCTTTATCTTACCTAAATATTTGCGTTACATCAACCAAAATCCAAGTCCAAAACCTAAGTCTTGTGTGGTAAAAAAAACAGAGCTGAAGAGATCCTGTCTGCAGTAAAATCCTTCCGATTCCTCATGTAGCTGGAGATGCTAGACAGATTACGAGCGTGCAGTGATGGAGCTCCAGCAGCGCTGTGTTTGTCTGGGCCTCGTATGGGCTGCTCCAGACTCTCCTACCAGACAGGTGAGAAAGGGAGGGATGTCAGTCTGGTGACCTGAGACAGATGTTTGTTTGTGCCCACAGGGAGAAGACAGACAGACAAGGTCCAGCCAGAGAGCACGTACGGATCGCTGGCGGCCAAACTGTGTACCGGAAGCGAAAAGATTGAGGATTCGTAACTTCAGCACTACTAACACTCACACAGTTAAACGCAAACACATCCACCACAGACGCAGTTAGCACCCAGTCTTTCCTCCTGGGTTGACTGGTAAGGAGCACATGGACAACCTGACTGCGGACAGAGGAGAGAAATACGCTCTGATGCAACAGGAAATACTGGAGAGAAACCTCAGGATCAAACACATTCACCAATGCAATCCAATACTCTGGTTGAATTTAGTTTTTTTGCCCTTCATGAAATTGCACTCATGTTCCTGTTAGCAACTTAACTCACCTCTGGATATTCCTCTCTCAGAACTAAAGCACGTGGTTAGATAACATGTGTTTAGACTTGTCAATTCAATACTTTTTTTATAAACTGTGATTATTTAAATGTCTTGTGAGTGGCCTGAATGCAGCTTGGCAAAGCCAGAGCACCAGTGCCCTCTACTGGTATAAATAAACAACTAACGCCGATGGACACTTCTGTATTTCAAACGGTCATTTTAATTCAATAAGATGGAGCACTGAAGCCATACACTTGATATCCAGCTCAATAGAAGCCTGATAACGACCTATTCTTTTGAATCAGGTGTGACTATAGGCAATATTGCAGAGTAGAATGATATTCTGATTTGCTATCAAGTAAAGAGACGACTGCTCTCCTCTTCGCGTTCCTCTTTTCCATCTTGTCCTTTTCAATTTCCTCTCCTTTTCCCCTTCAACCTCCTCCCTTCACCTTGGCAGGCCTTGCAGACATGTGATATTTAGATGGAGTACGGAAGGGACATTTTATTGGCATCAAACAATTACTCTTATATAGAGCTGTAAAAGAAACCTGTACAAATTCACAAACAGGTGATTATGGCCCCCAAACCAAAAGAACAGTCATGCGAGACTAAATGAGGATCATCAGGCAGGAAGGTCAGAATAGAAGAAATAACCAATCCCTGTTCAACTGAAACATGCCATATCAAGACATTTCAATTTCAAAGCAAACATTTTCTTCATTTTCACGCTAGAAACATCCCGAATGCCTTATTTCCGACAGCCCCCATACCTGTAAATAAAGAAAACGTTGATATATTGCTTTCCCATCACATAAATGCAGGAGAGAATCTTTCACAAGGCACACTGTTTTCGATTAGAGATCCCTGTCTCTCAAGTGTCACGCCACGTCAGTCTGGCGCCGTGCAGAAACTGAACTACACATGCTGTGCAGCTGACAGGGCCACACACACGCACCGCTCTCTCCCCACAGCACACCTCGAACAGGTGGAGCAGTAGCAGCACAGTCCTGGAAGCCTCTCCCACCCTCCAGGAGAAGCTGCGGCCAGTATCACACTTCGATGTTGACCTTGGCCAGGCGGTACTGCAGGGAGGAGGGGTTGCGGAGCAGGACCAGGCCCCGCTGGTCCTCGGGCTGGCCCAGCAGCATGTGCAGGAGCCCGGGCAGGCTGACCAGACCCAGGGCCTCCCCGCACCCGGACACCAGGGAGAAGTCCCCCTGGGAGACCCAGCCCAGCGTCACACGGGAGCAGTGGGACGAGACGCTGGGCAGGGGCTCCGGCCAGAGGCCCAGGGTCAGGTCAGAGGTCTGGGAGGAGGAAGGTGGGGTGAGGCTGGGAGCAGGGAGCGTGATGGAGGGGAGGGGGGTGGGGGCAGATAGGGAGGGAGGGCCAGGGGTGGAGTGGATGGTGGGGGCAGAGCTGGTGTCGGGACCGGGGGTGGATGTAGAGGCAGAGATGGGGGCAGACCCAGACTGTTTGTCATCAGACTTGTGAGAGGAGGAGGAGGTGGGCTTGGCCTTGCGGTGCTTCTTGAGTTGCTTCAGCTTGCTTCTGAAGTGGTCTGTGTGGAGAGGCTCCAGGGGCCCGCTGCAGCTAGGCTGTCCACGCTGCCGACGCAGGTCCTCGGGGGCGGGCACACACACCTGGGCGTGCAGCTCCGGTTGGCCCTTAGACAGCAGAGAGAGGCGGACCCACACCAGGCTCCTCCAATTGGATGCGAGGAGAGATGCAGCCACTGCTGGATTCAGCGGCGGGACCGCCCACTGGCGCTGTGACCTCTGACCTTTCGAGGATGTGGGCCTGCACCAACTAGAAAGCAGCCTCAGGGACTTCCTGTTCCTGGAGAGCACAATACCAAGTCAAAATGAATGGGTCAATGAATGAATGGTCCCTTTGGACTCCAATGAAATAGTCGGAGGGTAGTGAAATGTTCTTTTTAACCGGCAAACTATTCCCTGCGGTTTGACAAATCAAATCAATTTCACTTTGTAGCTCATAACATTGGCCGTGTCCAAGTGATTTGCTGATGTTTTGGGGATAGCTGGCGCCGCCTCTCCTGCTAAATCGGGCTGATTCATCACCGCCAGACGTTCCCCGGATGTTCCCATCATCATGACAGAGTGGGGGGCTGCACTACAGCATGCATCAGCCCTGGCTCTCACACACACACACACACACACACACACACACACACACACACACACACACACACACACACACACACACACACACACACACACACACACACACACACACACACACACACACACACACACACACACACACACACACACACACACACACACACACACACACACACACACACACACACACACACACACACACACCTCTCCTACCAACATGAACAAGTCAAGGGAAGTTGGGGGGGAAACCCTGGAGTGGTCTTATGGTTCAAGAGACATATAGAGGGTTTTGAATAGACTTGATCTATACACACGCAGTGTTTCCCCTAGGTTTACAGCTTTGGGAGGTGGGGAGGGCGCCCCCCTAATATAATGGTAGGGGAAACACTGACACGAGAGAGAGAGATTTACACCAGAAATAAGGTGTGCTGATCTACCTCAAGATAGTGAAGGCCACGTCCACTTGTGATGTCACTTCCCCCGCCTTTGGCACCAGGAGTTTAGCTAGGCTCTCGCTACTTCCTCCTCCCTTCGCCTCCTCTCCTCCTGTCACCGCCTCCTCCCTCACAATCAGCTCCCACTCCTCCGCCAGCTGTTGCCAAGGGCAACGGAACGGAGCCAGGCAGCCATGTTTTATGTAATTGGTCCTCTTGGCAGGTGGACGCCTACAGGGGGGCAGGAGGGTCAAACTCTTGTCAAACTGTCAGGGCAGATCACCAATTTATGTAACAAATCAAGGCTGGGGAGCGGATGGTGGAAAACAGTCGGTTCTCTTTCGAGTGTGGAGCTGTGAGGCGTTTATGACTGGAAATCAGCTTCAGCACCGGGATGCACAAGGCGCTAGTCTCAGCAACCTCCCCCATTAGGAATCTCAACAACAGATACTCACAATAATTGCCACACGTCATGCTGGATTTGACTTTTATGTCCCAGAACATTATGACAAATTACGACACAGAATGTTATTCCAAACACACTCAATGAGGATCGTTATAGACAGACCCCATTGAGCGCAGTGTGTTGCTGACCTTTTGAACTTGGCCAGCAGTTCCTCTTCCTGCTCCTCCTGGAAGCGCTTCCCCGCAGGGCAGTCTGGGTAATCGTGGGGGAAGTGCGGCGCTCCCTTGTTCTGGGAGTGTTTCAGCGCCATGTTCAGCCCCCCCACACGCACCCCTCTGTACACCAGAGGCACCCAGAAGGCCATGCCCCAGGCCTTGGGCAGCAGCAGGTCCCAGCCCACTCCCCAGGACGCCTGCTCCTGGCCGGCCTGTTTGCCAGGCTGCTGCACCAGCAGGACGGGCACCCTGCCTTGGGGAAGGGGCTGCAGCCTGGAGCCTGGCACCAGCACCTCGCTACGCATCCGGTTCAGCTCCTGCTCGGGGGTCTTGTGGTCGGTGACGTCGTCTCGGACCGAGCGCTCCCACAGGGGACTCTGGCTGCAGCCCTCGGGGACGCCACGCAACATCAGCTCCCTCCTGCTCTCCTCGTCCACCTCTGGAACACACCACCCCCAGCACAGGACACACTCCTGCATGACCAGCGATGGGACCCGCACACGAATCCCTGTACCCACGCTACACGTGAACAAACTGAAGGGTCTGAAAGCCCCGGTCAACCCTATGATCTATACCCAGCTGCCTACGAGGGACTTTTGAGAAGTGTACGCAACATGGCAGACCATGTCAACCAGATCAGATTATTGAAACCTAATGAAACTTCCATACAACTTATACCGATATGATATCTCCTCAGATCGGTGTCTGGGAGACAGCCCATAGGGTTGACCGGTTTAGGGGGGAGTCTGGTGGTACCGTGCCTTATAGAGCGGGGGATGGGAGTGTGTTGGGCTCCGAGGGCCTGGTCTGGGGCACAGGATCCTGCCAGGATTCGAACCTGGGACATCTGCATGGGTGGGCAGAGGCTCCCCAGGAGCACAGGACCAGACGTGACAGACAGAACCAGCCTCGGGCCCGCCCGTGTGGGGCCGGTACCACAGAACTATGGCAGAGCTGGGACCATGGATACATTAGGAGAGGATGGGGGGGGGGGGGGGGGGGGGTCTCGAGGTTACCTTGGGCCTGCTGGATGCTGGGCATGGCCTTGCCCCTGATCCTGGGCAGGGTCAACCTGGGGTCATCAACAGTGAGACCCAGCACGGAGCCTGACGGAACTTCCGCTGTGGAGTAGACACCTGGGGAGGGGAGGAACATGCACAATGACCATTTAGAGAAACTACAACTTCCACAACAAAAACACTTCAACTGAGGAACCAAGGCTTTCAATCTGAAGACCAAAATCCCTGCAGGCAGAACAGACCTTTGAGCAGATTAAAGATGTCCGCCTGTTTTCGATGGAGCGACATGTTCCCCTCATCCTTGCAGTGCTCCGGCCACCATAAACAAGCCTGCTGGGACGGGCTTGAGGCCTGGAACCCAAACAAAACCTCACTAAAACACTGACTGAGCCCTTAACCGTCCACACACAGGTCATGAACTCTCCTCGCAGGGATTCCCCCGTGGTTCTTACATCACACTCTGTGGCGGCTTCCAGGGTCTCCGTGAGGACTGAGTGCGACAGCGGTCCAATCAGACGATAGCGCACGATCTCCATGGTGAGGTCGCTACAATAGAACAACACGGGGTCAGCATGAAAACAGCAGAACACGCTGAATAGAAAACACCTCCGTCCAATCAACACTGATTCAACCTACAGTCATTTTCATACTTTGGGTGACACCCCTTTTATGTATGCTAATCGACTTGTTTGATATTTACATGTCTGATTCAACCTACAGTCATTTTCATACTTTGGGTGACACCCCTTTTATGTATGCTAATCGACTTGTTTGATATTTACATGTATTCATTTAGCAGACGCTTTTATCCAAAGCGACTTCCAAGAGAGAGCTTTATACGGAAGGAAAGACCTTTCCAGACACACCTCAGGACTATCCCAGTAGTGCTGGACCTCCATGTCACAGGGGTGGTGGGAGACCTGGTTCCATCCCCCAGGACCTTCTTGGCTGGGGGCCCGGTAGTTTCCGTCTCCCCCTGGGAGCGCTTTCTCTTGGAGGCTTTGGTCCCGTCAGGCTGAGGCCCCTTGGTCTCTGTGTCCGGGCCTGGGGCTTGGGCTGGACCAGGGGGGGGCTGGGAGGGGGGGGCTGGGGCTGGGGCAGGAGGCATCTCCTCTAGGGTTGGCGGAGGGGGCACAGCCTCTGAACACTGACACACGGCCCGCAGCTCAGGCAGCAGGTCCTGGTCCACGGAAGGAAGTTCAACACGTTAACATTCAATGAGGTGACATCATACACATGCGTCATCAATGGCTAAAGGATGAGTTCGGACGATCTCCTGTCTCACCTGTTTGAGTGTGGGATGGATCCAGAGCCACAGCTGTCTCTGTGTGGAGTCCTGTGTACGGGGTCTCCACAGAAAGAGCACAGGGCCCAGGGGCTGGGCAGGGGCCTGGCCCGCTCGGTACACCAAGGTACTGCCCTGCCTGCGCCCCGACAGGCTGGCTGCAGCTGCAAACGTCGGTCCTGCAATCACAGAGCCCGGGTCAACAAGGCACGTTAACACGTGGTCAAATCCAGACCAAGGTTTTTTTTTTTACAACAAACGCAAAATAGAAGTATCTGACAAGCGGCCTCAGACTTATGGACCCAACCGTACCATCACATGAATTCACACAACACACATGAAAAGCCGACAACACACATGAAGAGCCGACCTGAGTCCTTGCAGGTCAGCTGGGCCAGGGCAGCCAGGAGCAGGCCCTCCTCCCCTCGGAGCTCCAGGCAGCAGTGATAGGACAGGTCCTGGGGAGCCAGAGCACAACAGCAGCCTCAGCATGACCGACATCACCCGCAAAAGGTTAACCGGTCAAAGTGACCACCTCTGCGGAGGTTCCAGGTCCAAAAAGGCGAGAGGGGTTCAGACCTGCAGCAGGCAGTGGCTGCTCATGGCGCGGTAGCAGGCGCGGTAGCACTTGTAAGTGGGCCGCTCGCCCAGGCAGTAGCCCCACCTCTTCGCCATGTGGAAGCGCTTGGCGTGCCAGATGTGCGTCTCCAGCCACACGTTCTTCCGTTGCCGCCGGTTGAAGTCCAGGAGCAGGTTGCCGTGGCGACGGCGGGCCTTGCGGCTCTTGGTCTTGGACTGGGGTTTCTTCTCCTTCTGACCCAGCTTCTGGCTCTTCTCCAGCTGACGGGGCAAACACAGTGCGGGAGGCTAGGGTGAGCGTCCTTCTCATTCTGCTGACCTACATCCGACTCCAACTTGATCCACAGTGTTTATGTGTGTGTGTGTGTGTGTGTGTGTGTGTGACAGCCGTACCATCCTGTTAGCCACCTCCCTCAGCCTGCAGGGTAGTCTCTTGGTGTTGTGGCTCATGGCCCTCCTCCTCATGTGCTTGGGCAGCACACCGAACGCATGCACACTCCCTGTCGTCTTGTTAACCGCCTTGAGCATGGCGGTCACCTCGGCGGCCCTGGCCTTGATAAACCCTGAGGCTGGGGAGGGGGGGGGGGGGGATTATGTTCGTGTAAATACACTTTTTCTTATTAATACCTGTGATAGCACTGGAGTTGTTAACAAGCTCTCTATGAACTTGAACATGTTGATCAGACGGAGGACACCAGTTTCGCTTTACCAACGCAGAGCCTGAAAGGAGCAGCCAGCCATGGCTTTACCTGTGATGGCTTTTGGGAGCTCCTGGCCATAGGCCTTCCCATCTCTCTGGTGGCCACGGACCCAGCCACCTCCGTGGATAGGGTGAGAGGACCCCCGGTCTCTTGCCGGCGATGGATCATGACCACGACCTGCAGAGAGAGAGAAAGCAGGGTAGTGAAATAGAGAGAATGGCGGATAACCATACCGGTCGGTCTGTCGGCTAAGACAGACTTGAAGAATTATCTGCACGTTTCACACTCAGATAGAGCAGTTACCGTGTGATGGACCCTCTCCTCCGTTTCTGCAGTGCGAGCTGCCAGAGCCGACTCCAGGTGAGGAATACGTCACACTGCTGGGCTGATTTTTCAGCTTCTTATTGCGCATCCTTTCTTTGGCTGACGACATTTCTCCAGCTATCAGAGAAGGAATAGTTTGGGCTTAATGGCATGCACTGTATCCTCATTCTCTTACTAATGCACACTGCTAGCTAGCTAACCAACGCTAGCTACTGAAACCTAACCAGTTATCTTATTTATTAAGCTAGAACCAATGTCATGATTGTGTATTATTAGTAGGTTAGTATTGGCTTAAAGACCTTACTGCTATATAGACACAAAAGAACCACAATAACACACTCACCTTAAAGTTTTAAACAGAGGAATGCTATTCAAAACGCACGCTGTCACATTTCTATCGGCATGTGAATTTTCTGCGAGTTGTCACTAACTTCCGGTTACTTGGTGTTCATGGGATATGTAGTTCAAGAAGATATTGAGACAGCACGCATTGCGCTCGAACCGGACTCAGCGGTCATTTGACGTTTCTCAACCACGCGGTTCCACTTGTTTCGTTGGCACTGTTAGTTGACTGTTTGGGTTCCAGCCATGTCTGCCATCATCAGGAAGATAATCAACACAGCAAAGGCTCCTGCAGCCATCGGTCCATACAGGTAAAGAAATATGACCCGGTGCATGCCAGAATTTTGTATTATTGCTTAGAGGGGATATGCAATTGGATTCTGTTAACTTCTAGTGTTTAATGCACGTCTTGGTTGTTAAAGGTCCGTTTGTTCATTTCAAAATATTTGTTCAGGTCGTACGTAAACAGATCAGTGAACCGAAATTTGTATAGTTCTGGATGGAAGTTTTTGGAATGGGTGTCACCCTCTGACCCAATAGCAATGGAGAGGGTGGGGCAAAGTGCATGTAAGCTATAACCGTGGTCAGGGTCCGGGTGAAAGTACAGGCTTTTAGCTAATGCCTTTATCCGTTGCATTATGTCTGCCGATTTGCGTGGATTGGCAATATTCCTGAACCTTCTTGCAAATGGTATTTGTACCTCTGTAGAACTATTCTCATTCCTACTTTTTGTTGTGCCAAATATAACTAAAATGCGAAGAAAAAGGTTTTGCATCTCTTATAAATCTGATTAAGGTTGTTACTGCGTTTAACCACGAGGTGGCGTTATAGCATCATGTTTCCAAGGACACAACGTAATTTGCACGACCGGGAATCGAACCAGCGACCTTCTGATTACTAGCCTGATTCTAACCACTCAGCCACCTGTCTCCCCTATTATATATTAATGGTGGTTTCATTCAGTTCCAATAGTTGGATCTGTAGCTAGTTTCTGGGACTAGTTTTCACATATTCCATGAGTAGACATGTTTAATGAGAGAGTCTGTCTTCCAGCCAGGCGGTGATGGTGGACCGGACCCTGTATGTCTCCGGGCAGCTGGGGATGGACCCCTCCTCTGGGCTGCTCGTGGATGGAGGCGTGCAGGCCCAAGCCAAACAGGTGATGGTCAGACACACACACACACTCTGTCTCTCGCAAGCAAGCATGCACGACCAAACCAAACAAGTGGATTTTCAGTCACCTTCCGGGAATGTGTTGATGTAAATTGTGTGCCCCCTCCCCTACAGGCTCTGATCAACATGGGGGAAATCCTGAAGGCAGCAGGCTGTGGCTATGACAACGGTGAGGACTACACTGCCATGGAGACGGTTGAACATTTGTGGATGTGATGTAATAATGTGATTAATAAACGAGTTCCTGTTTGTTTCAGTTGTCAAGACCACAGTGCTTTTGGCTGACATGAACGACTTCACCAATGTCAATGACGTTTACAAACAATGTGAGTGGTCTTGATCCATTACTTTGATGGCTACAGCACTACAAACCTATTGTTGTGCATCATCTTGAAAGGATTGAACAAATCTTGCTTAGTTCACCCACCAGAGGGCGCTGTTGCCTAACAAACGACTGTCCAAGCATGCATGGCGGATGTGTGTATGTGGCACTTGTGCAAAAAAACATGGAGTTCTACTCAGTAACAGGAACTAGAGCCTCAAGACTGAGAGCTTTTGCCTCAGGAAACACATTCATCCATGGGTTTCCTTTTCTCTAATATGCATCATCGGATATTTACTTTCGCATCGTATGTCATTTTAAGTATAGGTAGATCTGAGATCTTGTGTGTGTATGTGTGTCTAGTTTTCAGCACCCACTTCCCTGCTAGAGCAGCCTACCAGGTCGCTGCTCTGCCCAGAGTGAGTGTCGCTTTAACATCTTTAACCAACCTATTGTCTTTGTTCAACGTTCAAACATACTTGTCGTTAAATATTTACCCTCTCTCCCTCCTTTCTCTCTCAGGGGGGGCTTGTGGAGATTGAAGCTGTCGCGGTCTCGGGCCCTATAACAGACGCCTCCTCCTGAAGGAAACACCAATCAGCACACTGGAATTGGGAGAATGGAACACGTGCTAGCCAATCACAGTACCTGTGTACATTCTTGATCTGTATAGCAGATGTTCCAATTAAACTGTTGACTTAACTTAGGGACTTCAAGATAATGATTATGATGTGACATCAAGGATATAAATTGACAGTTAGCTTTACAGTTAGATGTCTGAATAGTGGTGGTTGGAGGACTGAAGGTGTATGGATGGGTCGTGTGTGAGTCACTGAGCAGTCATCTGTTTTGCTTGCATGGCGCCTGCCCATGCACTTTCACCAGCGTTGTTAGCTTTAATGAGGGGTGTTCAGAGCTTCTGTCCTCAGACAACAACAATGAGCTTTATATTCCCCACGGCTAATGTTTTCGCTTAGTTTTATGGAGTACAACCGAGGACTACCTACTGACCAAGCGTTGCTTTGTTTATTGTATTACTCTTATACCAGCCTGGTCTTGCCTTATCCTTTTCAGTCCTAACAGCTACTGTACTCGGTCATGGTAAGAATAAAGATGGAGACACCTGGTTCCTGTGTCGTGTATTTGGTAGCTATGTGGTCCTTAATGGATATGGATGGAGTGGTAGGTGGAGGGTTGTGGAAAGTCTTCATTCCTGTGGAGTTGGGTGATATATACCTGAGAGGACAGACTAACCGGCCTAGACCCTCTTCCCCGAGGGCTGGGACGATCCCCCCCACACACACACACACAGAGGTAAACCAGTCTGAGTATTAGTAAGCAAGACTTTATTTGGACTGTACACTAAAACATTAGCGCATCACATACACAGCTCAGAAATAACATATGACAGAAGAGTGATCGTTTCTGGGCCTTGCATAGAAAAAAGAACATGGAAAACATTTGATCCCGCTACCCATCGTCATCACACGAACCAACATTAGACAGGCAGGCACAGTCTTTCACAACCATGGTATGAGATGTTCAGTTTTGAAGACTGAGTCTTCAAAACTGAAGAGACCAGACACTGGAGTCTGAACATGTAAAATTCCCTAAGCCATTTTATAATGGTCTTCATTCTGTTATGTTTAGGGTTAAAAGGATCAGTTTTTGTAGGAGGTGCACCACAAACCCAGTGTTGGTGTGTTATGTTGTAAAGCCTGAAGGAACAAGAGGATAAGAGTTAATGGATCTGCTAATGGAAGCTTACTTGACTTTGATCCATGTCCTCTGGATGAAACAACAGAATCACTGACTCCTGTAATATTTGATTTACAACACATAACCTCCTCCACACCAGCCTCACTCACAGTCTAGATTTGGTACAATGTACAGTTTCCTTAGCGTAGATGGTCACCTAAACAAAGTAACTTCCATTCATAATAGCTTTTTAATGTTGTGACCAACTCATATAAACAAGGTGACAGGAAAGAGAAGCCCTGACATGCACGCAGCACACAAACTCATCCCATCGTATATCAACACTCTGCTCTACAGTTAAACCTTTAGTATTCACATACCTACATGTACTCGTCAACCCTTTTTGAATTCATCATTAGCGAGATTACCATGGAAAGGGTGTGGTGAGAGTCCATCTTCCTTCGCCTGGTTGAGCGCGCTAGGCTAACAGAACATGTATTTGCATTCACAGTTGTTATAATATGTTTGGCTTGTATTCCTCATCATTGGAGCAGCTAGTTAAGTAGTAATGAATCTATGTAGCCTTTCCACGCGAAGCTGATCCGCACCACGGCGACTCCACCCTGTTGTTTAGAAAGTGACAGTGTTGTCCTGTAGTCTGTTCCCAGTTCTGCTCTGGTATCCATCGTCGTGCATCATCCTGCTTCAGCACAGCAGCAAACAGTCTGTTTGAGGGAGCTGCGCGGCTCAAGGCACTTCTTTCAGTAACAATGCCAGTACCAGGAGTGAGAAATATTATATGTACAAATGGAGGAAACAGTGTGATCTTTCTGGAAGAACAGGTTATGAAGGCATCCTGGTGTAAGAACTCACAGTAAAAATTGAATGGAGCTGGTCTGCAGCTTGGTAGGCATGTGTGTGTGTGCGTGTGTGCTTTTACAGTAAAAGTGTGTGTTTGTTTTCCAGTAGCCGTTTCTCGTGCATCTTTGGGTTTGTGCATTATTTACTCATATATTCATAATTTTCTTTTCACTTGGCGCTGTAAGAAAAAGGGAAAAATGACTTAGACTTCATGTCCTACAAATCATTTAGCAACAAACATTCAAAGTTATACAGCTCTGACGCCCTGTTGCCATGGAGACATTTCATTCGCAACAGAGTGAGAACAGCTCTTTCAGAGTGAGGGGTAAGGGGGGGGGGGGGGGGGTCAATGAGTATGTTCGTCTCACCAGAGGCCTCTTCATGTTGGGATAAGGACCTCTAGTCCTTTTTGGCCTTCTGTGCTTCCTGTAGGACCACTGCAGCTGCCTGCGCCGCCACTGTCTCCAACACATTCACTGGAGATAGATCATATGACACAACCAGGAAGTCAGACATTGGCTGGCATTTCCATGCATGAAACGTATGACATTCTGACATGAAATGTGGGGGGTGGGGGTTGGGAAAGTCTTAAGTTCTTTGACATATTTGAATGATGAAGGAACAACTTCATCGTCAGCTACACTAAAGACACATCAACACAGCGTCGACACACACAGCCCCTACATGGTAAGTGTCAACATTCCAGTGCCGTCAGTACAACTTGTACCCCCGCAGAGCCGGTTTAGTGAATAGAGCTGACCTGTGCTGTGTTTCTCAAACATACATAGATGAAGAGGGTGTGGGTAGGGACATGCCTTGCACACATACACACACATCTCAGAGAGAGAGGGGGGAGGGTGCCTGAGTTATGCAACTCCTCCCCTCAGCCAGAACTTGCACGGGTAGGCTGAAGGGGCCTCCTTTGCCTAAAAGTACAGTATGTTCTTTCCCTGTTTGAAGAAGGGCACCTATAGAAAGACTGAATTTGTGGTGTTCCTCCTGCAAAAGTTAGGATTACAATAGATTTTCTTACACAGACTACTATGTCCCAGACACCCACTTCATTAAATTAAAAGTTACTGATAACTAAGTACCTGATTAAGCCGTTCTATAATAATTGTATGGTTTAAGGGGGGAGTCGGGTGGCTGAGCGGTTAGGGAATCGGGCTAGTAATCTGAAGGTTGCCAGTTCGATTCCTGGCTGTGCCAAATGACGTTGTGTCCTTGGGCAAGGCACTTCACCCTACTTGCCTCAGGAGGAATGTCCCTGTACTTACTGTAAGTCGCTCTGGATAAGAGCGTCTGCTAAATGACTAAGCGGTTAGGGAATCGGGCTAGTAATCTGAAGGTTGCCAGTTCGATTCCCGGCTGTGCCAAATGACATTGTGTCCTTGGGCAAGGCACTTCACCCTACTTGCCTCAGGGGGAATGTCCCTGTACTTACTGTAAGTCGCTCTGGATAAGAGCGTCTGCTAAATGACTACATGTAAATGTAAGAATCGATACATCTTTACGGTGTGTGTGCTTGTTTGTGTTGGAGAGCTACATGCTACAGCCATGACAACAGTCTCTTGTGTGCGACTGTGTGGTCAGTGAGAGGTTGGTCCTCTCACAAGCTATAGAGAGACCAAGACACACATACTACCGAATCAAAACAGACAATGGGTTCATTCTCCACTGCCACATGTACAGCTCCATTCAACATGCCATTTACATTTGTAGAGACGGGGGGGACGGGGGGGTCCGAATATTTACATGTGTTATGTAATCCCTAGTAACAGTGCATAAGTCTATGTAGGCACAGAGAACAATGAGGGAAAGTGTGTGGCTGGGTGTGTTGTCGCTAGCAAGACACAGAAGCCCCAACCACACACTGGAGAGAGTCTCCTTCAGTCCGAAGCTGTATTGTCTCACACACTGCCTTATCTGTCCATCGCACCCTGGGACAAAACCGTCCTATTAATCTGCCCCCTCCCTCACCCTCCCCAGTGCTGGTTCAGTCTATATATGCAGGGTTATTCATTACCAGGACAGCTGGTCACCAAAGCTGACCCATGAGGAACCAACACTGGGCCTGTAGTGTGTTGGATACCCTAGCGTTGGTTACTGGGTGTTAATGGTGTCATTAAGGCCTTGGGGGTTGGCCATCATTAGCCTTGACACTAATATGTAACCCAGAGAAGCTAGGTTCGACAATGCAACTCATTGTTTGCCAGTGTGGGTCAATGTCTTTAGGGTCTGTTTTTATAATGCCTCACACGGTAACTAGGTCCAGTTGATCCTTGGGGATAATACTTGTGGACAAAGGGGAGCTGGCCTTGGTAACCAGGAGGTTAATGGGTTAGTTTGTCCAACACCAATACACGCCAGAACCTGAATACACAGGGAAGACAGATGTTCCTACTTCAGTCCTTTTTAACCAGGATTGCTGAACGTCTGTTTTTCACTCCTCAGGCTCTTTGGTGATTTGTTTTTACTAATGTAATCTCTATGCTTGTTTGCACATGCTCAGACACACACACAAACACATGCTGCATCCCAAAACGCATGCTTTAACTTAGTTACTTTCAGTAGGCATTGCAGCTGCCCTTATAATGTAAGTACTGTTGCATACTACTTTGTCATGTAACTGGAAATTGAACTGGCCCAGATAGGTATGTATCAGTCCCCTATTGAACAGTTGACTGTGGTACAAAGGGTTTTTGGTCAGAATAGCCAGAAAGGCATGCTGGCTCGCACACTTCAAAATGCAACTGGATGTAATAGGACATCCTGGTATTTTTGGCATCCTGTATTAGACATCCTATGTTTATATCTAAACCCTTTTTTTATCATAAAAAATAGTATGGTATGCAAATTACACAACACTAATTTGAATGCATGTTTGCATGGGTGACTCAGCTATGTGTCATATTCAGGGGGCAGGTTAGCCTGATCAGACAGGAAACCGTCTCTTCAACTCACTTTACCACTGAAGCAACAGGTATTTCAGGAAACCATGACAACACCCAATGAGATGGAACCAATACGCCCTGCAGGCTGGGTTAGGTCTGATAATGGCTGTCAGGAATCCAGTTATGAGACATTAAATAGATATTTGTCATGTGACCACTCCATTTAGTGATATATAGGTTTTGTTAAAAGCCCATTTAGGTGTGGACATGTAATAACTCAGCTGATAGGAGACAGATCAGTTTTAGCGAATGAGAGAGAGGCCTGATGTGAATACATACCTCCAGCTTGGAGCACAAAAGCAGGGGTAATGACTGGAGCAGGGGCAGAAGCAGGGGTAATAGCAGGTGTAGGAGCAGGAACCACAACTGGAGAAGGTGCAGGAGCAACAGCAGGTTCCAGAACAGCAACTGGGGCAAGTTCAGGAGCAGGGGCCACAACTGGAACAGGGGCCGTAGCAAGGACCGGGGTAGGTTCAGGGGCAGGGACCGGGGTAGGTTCAGGGGCAACAACAGGTTCAGGGGCAGGGACCGGGGTAGGTTCAGGGGCAACAACAGGTTCAGGAGCAGCAACAGGGGTAGGAGCAGGAACTGGGGTAGGTTCAGGGGCAGGAGCAGGGACAACAACAGGTTCAGGGACAACAACTGGAACAGGGGTAGGTTCAGGGGCAGGAACAACAGCAGGTTCAAGGGCAGGTGCAAGGACCAGGGCAGATTCAGGGGCAACAACTGGAACAGCGGCAGGAGCTGGGACTGTGGTAAGTTCAGAGGCAACAACAGGTTCAGGAGCTGAAGCGGGGACCAGGGTAGGTTCTGGGGCAGGAGCAACAACTGGAACAGGGGCAGGAGCAGAGACTGAGGTAAGTTCAGGGGCAGGAGCTGGTTCTGGATTAGTGGCAGGAATGGTAGTAGGTGCGTGGGCAGCTGGTGTGGGTTCAGGGGCTGGGTCTGCACCTGAGACTGGAGCTGGGGCACCCTCGACTGGTGCACAGGGGGCTGCTGCTGGGGCTGGTTCTGCTGCTGCTGGAGATGGTTCTGCGACTGCTGGAGCTGGTTCTGCCACTGCTGGGGCTGGCTCTGCTACTGCGGGAGCTGGCTCTGCTACTGCTGGGGCTGGAGATGGTTCTGCCACTGCTGGAGCTGGTTCTGCCACTGCTGGGGCTGGCTCTGCTACTGCGGGAGCTGGAGATGGTTCTGCCACTGCTGGGGCTGGTTCTTCCACTGCTGGGGCTGGCTCTCCTACTGCTGGAGCTGGAGATGGCTCTGCCACTGCTGGGGCTGGTTCTTCCACTGCTGGGGCTGGCTCTGCTACTGCTGGAGCTGGAGATGGTTCTGCCACTGCTGGGGCTGACTCTGCTACTGCTGGAGCTGGCTCTGCAACTGCTGGAGCTGGAGATGGTTCTGCCACTGCTGGGGCTGACTCTGCTACTGCTGGAGCTGGCTCTGCAACTGCTGGAGCTGGTTCTGCCACTGCGGGGGCTGGTTCTGCCACTGCTGGAGCTGGTTCTGCAACTGCTGGAGCTGGTTCTGCCACTGCGGGGGCTGGTTCTGCCACTGCTGGGGCTGGAGCTGGTTCTGCTGCTGCTGGAGTTGGGGCAGCAGACTCCACAGCCTCCTTCACTGGCTCCACAACTGCTGCAGGGGGCACCACCACCTCCAGGGCACTAGGGGCGTCTGCTAGTGGTGCAACCTCCATGGCTTCTTGGGTCTCCTCCACAGCTGGAGGCTGGGGCTCAGGGGCTGAGGTCTCCTCTATAGCCACAGGAGCCGGAGCTGCCTCTGCCTCCGGGGCTGGTTCGCTCGCTGCAGGGGGAGCAGCAGCCTCCACTGGGGCAGGGGAGGCCTCTACTGCAGCCACATCCACTGGCACAGCAGCCTCAACTGGAGCAGAAACTTCAGCTGGGGCCACTTCTGGTGCAGCCTCTACCACCACAGTCTCAGGGGCCTCCACTGGGGCGAAGCTCTCTGGCTCTGCCTCTGAGATCACCACAGCCAAGGTCTCCTCCTCGACTTCCAGCCCCAGGCTCTCGTCTGCCTCCTGGGCTATGGCCACCAGCTCAGCTTCTTCATAGGTCCCAGGCTGGAAGTCGTCTAGCAGGGCACTCTGCACCGGTAGCTGCATCTGGTCCGCAATGGTCTCTGTGTCCTCTGCAACGATGCCATTTTTGACAACTAGAACAACACACACACACGCACAAAACAGGGGAGAAAGTAGCCAGAGACAGGTTAGTTCATTTGACCTAGCAATGGAAGTCCTACAATCCTAAATTGTAATCTGTGTTCTGCCATGATGTAATATTATTCAATTGCAGAAAAGCTGTGCAAAGATTTGATGGAATATGTTCAAGGGCACACTTTTCCAACTGACTGAACTGCATTCAGTGTGGGAGGTCAAGGAGGATGACATTGCCCCACCCTTACCCTGACCCTTCCTCTCTGCTAAATCCAACAGCACTCAATGTTAATAATCATCACAATGTCATGACAACCCTTTCCACAACAACTCTTTCCCAAGTACATCTGGTACAGCACTGCTAAGCAACAGGTCATGTATAGCAAGAGAGGGCAAATATTAAAGAAGGATTACAGAGCATTAGTAGCTAATATCTATCAAAAACATACCATGGGTGACATTTCAGAAGTTTTTTTTGCAAGGGACCAGTACCTACTATTCAAGTGGTTCCCTCTTATGAAGCAGGAAGTAGCAGGGCTATGCTGTGGCACCCTGCACAGTGCTGACTAATGCTAAATATAGTTCATTCCACAGACTTCCATTGCTGTGACCAAGGTCAGAATTGTAATGAGAAAATGTGTTGTGGAAAGTGTCCCATTCCCATGAGGGATATAAGGCAGGTTAACCAACGCATTTTTTTTTCAGTGCATGCCAATGTATCTTGGATATGTTGACCTGTATGTATCTTCTTGGAGTGAATATGGCAGACTGGCGCAATCATTTTTTGGTTTTAGAACTGACTCAATTACAGATTTTTATGAAATTATAAATGTATTTACTTATAAATCAATATACCAATCAATCAGTCACTTGTTTAAGCATTAACACACAAGCTCACTTGGACATACTGTAGTCTTCAGCAGTTGTTTGTGCTCATGACCTATCAAGTGTTGCTAAGGGACTACAGTATTTACCGAAGGTCACGGTTCACTTGTGGAAAGCTTGTCAGGTGATCAAGTCCAGAAGGTAAACACGAGAGACTGTAATTCATACAGAACTCCTCTCCATCCATCCATCCATCCTCCATTTCTGTGGCTAGGAATGTGGTGTATTGAAACCTGTGTCAGTCAGAGCAGACCCCCAGGCCTCTAAAGGAAGTGTGAGCTACCTCTGCAACTACTGAAGAAGAAAACCTGTTTACTTTCCACCTGTACCTGATCAGACAACTATTCTGCTTTGGCAGGTACTTCTGCTTTGGCGCTGAAAATGGCTGCCTAGGTAGGCTCTCCTGCCAAAGTAAATTCCTTGTCTGTGCAAACTTTCATGGCGAATAAAAACCAATTCTGATTCTGATACTGAATATACAGAACAGCTATGACAAGGACAGTATTGATGACTGAAATGAGTTCCCTAATATTGCCTGATAAAAGATCCAAACTTTTGCATGGTAATAAAAATCGTTAGTAACAGCCTGACTGTGATATATAGCAACCAATGGAGTCAAAGCCCTATTGTTAAAACGTCTTTAAAACCTATAAGACTCGGAAACTCGATATGGAGGCAGTCTACCATGACAGCCAGACAGGTTGAACTCCTGCACCCATGGGACATGAGAAAAAACAAAGGAACGTTTCCCAACCTGCTCAGAAAAGAGACCAGGACTGTCCTATTATTAAACAAGCCATGGCTTGCTCCCTAGCATAGACATTGCCTGCTGATTCATGCATGACATCAGCCAAATGATTGAATTAGCAGCTGATGTCCAGTTGGCCGTGATGGCTTCCTGGTTTCATTGGGCTGTCACAAGTTCTGAGAGGACCGGGAGGTGATGGCTGGAATGGTATGTGATGGGCTGGGACCTAATATGACTGTGGGCCAGGGCACAGGGGACAGGAACACATGAGGATCCAGCCATCTAGGCCTCACCTCTTTCTGAAGGGGCTATTCTAACGTGGTATAAAGTTGTGGAGGTAAGGGTGGGGGGGCGGGGGGTCAGTACTATACTATGTAGTGTTGTGGGGGTAGGAGGGGGAGGGGGAGGGGGGGGGGCAGTATGCACTATGTAGTGTTTCTGTGTGTGTGTAGAGAGGGACAGAGCAGCGGATACTCCTGATAGGTTTGTCTTTTGATGGGAGGGGGATGGGGGAGAGACGCGGGAGGCAGGGGTCACCAGGCCACGTCTGGATCAGGTTACAGGGGAGACAAGAGAAATGTCGCACTTCTGGATCGTCCGTCTTTTCCGTCGACTGCACATAGGTGGGCATGTGCATGCACACCGCAACACTTGTTCAGAACAAAAGGGAACAACTCTGCATAAAGACCGAGTTTTTCCAGATCCACCGATTGAAAATGGGAGTGCGTGTGCCAGCAGTGCTGCTGTGTTTGCTGAGGCCTTGTTGTGAGACGGAGCTGCTCTGAGTGGCTCTCGTGTGTCAACATGATTAGCAGCCAGAGATGACAGAGATCCCAGTCAAAACAGAGCCTGGCTTGGATTCCCAGGCCTGGCGACAGGGAGGTGGGGGGCGCTGGCATCTTGGATGCCCTTCAGCTGGTGGTGAGCATGCTACACACCGCCACCATTCAGCGCCACTGGGCAGAAGGGGCAACATTCATCCCTGCCACACTGACATCAGCACCCTGGAGCCAGAGGCAGCACTCCAGGTGACCTGGCAGGCTGGTTCAACAATGCCCTCCTTGACACTGTAAGGGTCATTGGCCCCTGACAGCATGCACAGACCCAGAGACCCAGCATGTACCAGTCAGCACTACAGTATGCCTGGTTCTATCTAGGACACTCTACCTGAACCTCCTGCCATGCTGGTCAATTTAAGAATCTTATTTCTAGTGTATAAATGGGCTTATTGCTGTCGTGTAATGGGATATCAGGTATATCTCACAGGGTTGTGAAGCAGTATATTTCCCTTTTAATCAATCTGTGGTAAGAAATACAAATAGCCATGAAGACAAGAGGGAGATAAGGAGACAGAGAGAGAGAGAGAGAGAGAGAGAGAGAGAGAGAGAGAGAGAGAGAGAGAGAGAGAGAGAGAGAGAGAGAGAGAGAGAGAGAGAGAGAGAGAGAGAGAGAGAGAGAGAGAGAGAGAGAGAGAGAGAGAGAGAGAGAGAGAGAGAGAGAGAGAGCAGGGGGGCAGTGAGCTGTACATGTAGAGATTACATAATCTCAGCTGTGTCCATGGCAGGATCCAGGCCCCATGAATGGACAATATGGCCTGTGTGGTCAGCTGTGGCGCTGTTCCACATGCCTGTCTTGCTTCTGGCGTGGAACACATAGGCACGCATGCAAAGACACAGCAAACAAATACTCCTCCATAGCCACTGTGTGCCACTCATCTATATGCGATTGTGTTTTGCCAGAGGAAGGATGGTAGGCTTTAGTGGGCTTTTAGAGGAATGCTGCTGGTGCAGTTCAGGGAGTTCACTAACGTTCCCTTTATTTGTCTAATAACTCGTATCTGCTGATGTGGGGTAATATCTGGAGTCTTATGAACCGTTAAACACGTTAGGTTTTTCCCCATTATAGGATATTTCAAAAATCAGACAACTCGCACACTTAACGCGTTGCACGTTCCTTAACAAAGACAATAGACACGCCCCCTAAAGAAATGTTGTTTTTGTGGCATCTTAAAAACTCATAAGAATAAGACTAATGATTACATTTTTTTAAATGGGCCGGCGTTTATCACCAATTTGACGTGAAGAAAGATTATTTTATCGGGGCATTAAGGATAAGTTGTGGCAGCCCATCATCGTCAATATGTTGGGTTAGACCTCCAGCCTTCAAAACGCATATGCATTAGGCCACATCGTACCCTACTGAACGTTTTACTGTTGGATGCTTTGATCAAAGATACGACTGTTCTCATTACCGCGTCCAGAGGCTTTCAATGTTCTACCGGATATTTTTGCAGAACTTTGTGACGCTGATGCATACACCGACACATCGCATATACACAAAGTACACAATGTACTGCACCCAAGTTGCCTACATGTACATAGGCTGTCCCAAACAATAAAGACAGGAAGAGTACAGGACCATTATGGAATTGTGTTATGAGGGCGCCTGAACTTAAATATGACCATACCTAAAGAAGGACCGTTTTCGCTCGAGTGAGAAATAATAGACGCTGATTGGAACAACATATATTTGAAAAGCATGGGCTTTGTGCAGGTTCACAAGTAAATGTGAACTCCACCCCCAGCCCCCGAGTTTTCAAGAGGTACAAGTTACCCTTTCTGTTCTGCAGGTCCGGTGATAGACAGAGATACATTAGTGACTTTTTTAGACTTAGTTAACACTAAAGGTGCGGACTAGTTTTAAGAGAAGGACTCACGGAATGTGGTGTCTCCGTTGCTCTCCTCGTGCTTGGTTCCTGGTCTCTTCTCCTGGTCAACTGTCTGCGCGCTGGACGAAGAGCACCCCATCGCGAAAAATAGCAGAAATTAAGGAGGTAGCAGATATGAAGGGATAGACGAAGGTTTTTTTTTTTTTAAGTTGACGAAGTAAACAACACAGATTGATAAATGCCCGATGATCTGTCAGCACACACACGAGAGGGTTGGTGAAAACATGGACAGTTTTCGGTTTTCTCTTCTCTATGAGAGGCTAAAAGCAGCACTATCTCCCCTAGCCTGGTACTTTGTGCATGGCCTGTCGCCCTCCTAATGCCCTGGATAACGAGACTCAACGAGCAGGAGCCACGTAGAGGACAGTCACACTGTGTGAAATGAAGACCCTTAACTTCACTCTCTCTTTCTTTACATTATTCACTTGTAGGAAAGGGGCGTGTACGTCAACCTCCCATGGTCTTCCCCTTATAGAAACTCAGAAATCCGCCTGGTGGTGACATTTATAAGTGCAACGTGTTGAAGGTAATGAGGCTACAATATTGCAAATTAAGCATCCCTCCTGGAGTTCGTCGAAACAATGTTGCCATCTAGTGTGGAAAACAGATAATGCAATAGAAAATATGTACAAATCACGTAGGCTACTCGTGTGTATTAAAATCTAGAACATGTTTGTTAAAAAAAGGTAAACAGAATCACTAAATAAAAGCTTTTATTTCGGATGTACAAAGTGCTTTTACTTTGACTTGTCATCATACAATCATTTATATAATTATACAATTATGCTTGAATAGGAAGTGTATTACATTTGTTTTATAAAACCTGTTGTAGACGCATTTTCTAGGCCTTACTAAATCCATACAAAAATACACTATATACCAGAATGTATACAAATATACCATAATTTAACAGCTGTTACAACAGAAAACGTAGCTAATATGTCTCACAGGAAATATCCTTATTTAACAACAGGGGGGTTCATTTTACTCGTTGGGTGTTTATAAAGGTCCACACTCATGATAGGAACTTATATCCTTGAATGTGTTACTCAGTTCCCAATGCGTTAATGTTAGAGACGACTGGGTGTAGCTGCATGAACAGTTCTTCACTTCTGTCCCAGGCGAATCTCCAGAGTCTCTAGCCTATTCGACACAAGTTCAAGTAAACAAGCGATTAAGGAAGATATAAACAAATATTCAGAAGACTATGTTAAAAGATGTCGGCCCGCGGTTTAATGTGTCTCTGGGCTTGAAGTAATGTGGATACGCTGTGTATTTGATGTTTTTTAATAAATCTATCAATTAATCAATACACGGACTGTGAAGGATATTATTCTGGGCGAGTTTCTTCAGCTTTTCCGTCACCTGGTTCTGGAACACCAGCACGTTCTCACACTTACACATCTCTTCACTGGATGGCTTGTCTGGGAATAAAAGAGAAATATACCAATAAAAGATATGTTGGGGAAGATAGACATGGAAAGGGTGATTAATAGATATGAAAGTGCGTTCATCTTAGATTCATAGGCGACAGCGTCTTTTCTCTATTCTCTAACTTTCTACACTAGGCCCAAATAGATTTAAAACCACTGTGAATTGCAATAGGTCTACTGTAAGTGCATACGGTTCAACACACCACTTGTATGGTTTTGGATCGATGTGCGGACGTGGGCACACTAGGGAAAACAGGATTTAGCCATGGAAATAGGTTTTCGCTTCTCTTCTGTAAGCGCTGTACATATTTTAACCTCCAAGAGGCAGCAATGTTCTTTTCAAAGAACTGAGCGATAGTACAGTTCTACATTTATGTGGAAAATAGCGAACAGAAGGAAGATCTATCAACATCCAGTGATTCACGATATATATCTAAATATATATTAGATTTACTATATCTCAATCAAAACATAAATCTTACTATGAGGCAGTAAAGAAACGTTTGTACTATTTCACTGTGTGTGGTACTACATCCGGAAGTCAAAGCTAATGGAAAAACAGATGACTGTTGTCATTTTCCCAAGGCACTGCACATCCTTTCACCACATCACTAAAAGTACTTACCGGTACCAAGAAACATTTTTAGCCATACAAAGCATAAATCTGCGACACACTGAAGTTCAGTTGAAGGAGAGGACTCCCCATGGTATAGAGAAACACAACCTATTTGTAAACCTTTTCACTTCTATTCTGTATTTAGACTTTTTGTAAGTCTTTTAACAACACTAGTAGTCAAGTATTTGTAAAATGGATTCTTAATAGTTGATTTAAGTACATTTCTCATTTGTTCCGCAAAAGTATGAGATGGGGGCTTGTGGCCTAATGTTCTGTTCAACTGGTTGTGGTTACCTTTACATATCCTTGACTTCAGTTTGTTAGTTATTTCTCCCATGCGGCTGAAGTCTTCTGCGTAATACAAATGCTTTTCGTCTGGCTCTGATGCAATCTCTCTGAGTTCCTCCTCGATGGCCTTGCCCACTCCAAGGGCATAGATGGTGATACCTGCAAGAGGAGAAACAGCAGACTATTAGACACAATGCTGTGGAACAGTATTCCTAGAGCATTCCCAAGCCATTGTGTTCCAGTTATAGAATAAGATAAGTAGCTACAGTCAACAGTTCTTGTGGCTGAAGTGTTCTGTACTGTTGAAGAAGGTGATAGAGTAAGACAGTACTGGTTTTGGAGTTCAAGAACACAATTAGCCATTTTTCTCAGCATATGTGACAGGTTTGTAAATGCTACAGGTGCATTCTAGTCATCCTTCCATGGATGCACATCCGGATCACACAGGAAGTCTACCATTCTGTCCTGACACTTACCGGCATCCTTAGCCTTGGCTGACCACTTAGAGACGTCATCCTGGGATCTCCCGTCGGTAAACACGATGGCGACACGAGCGATGCCCGGCCTGGCGCCCTCCTTGGTGGAGAAGCTGTACTCAAACATTTGACGGATGGCCGACCCTGTCATGGAGCCTCGTCCCATGTACTGAATACCGGACACGGCCTTCTTCACCTCCTGGCCTGAGGTGAACTGGGCCAGGGTGAACTCGGTCCGGACCTTGGTGGAGTACTGCAGCAGGCCCACGTGGGTCCCTGCAGCAGACACCTCCAGAGAGTCCACGATGCCGTTGACAAACTGTTTGACCAGCTCGAAGTTGGAAGGGCCGAGGCTTTTGGAGCCATCGATGATGAACATCAGGTCCATCACTCCATCTCCACAGTCTGGCTCTGGCATGAACACGCACACACACGTGAGCACGCGTGCAAGCACACACACATGCACACAACATACAACCAGGAGAACTTGGTTTTGGCAACCCATGGGTGATAAAAGCATGATGAAAATAACTGGAGGTTTGATGGCATAGGTTAAGTAAAAAAACAAAACATTCACCATAACAATCACATCGTTGTGTGTTAAGACATTTAGATAAAAGCTGTTCAGTACTTTTGCAACTCTTGCCGTCCTCCCCCAGTATGAATCCTTCGAAGCACTTGCAGCTGTAGGAGTCAGGTGCGCTGACACACAGATGCTCACAGCCGTGGTCCACTGACTGGCACAAGTCTAGACCTGGGACGGAGGAGGAAGAGGAGGAAGGGAGGAGAGGAGGGCAGGAGGGGGAAGAGGAGAGGAGAGGAGGGGGCAGGAGGGGAAGAGGAGAGGAGGGCAGGAGGGGGAAGAGGAGGAAGGGAGGAGAGGAGAGGAGGGAAGGAGGGGGAAGGGAGGACAGGAGGGAAGGAGGGGGAAGGGAGGAGAGGAGGAGGGAAGGAGGGGGAAGAGGAGGAAGGGAGGAGAGGAGGAGGGAAGGAGGGGGAATAGGAGGAAGGGAGGAGAGGAGGAGGGAAGGAGGGGGAAGAGGAGGAAGGGAGTAGAGGAGGAGGGAAGGAGGGGAATAGGAGGAAGGGAGGAGAGGAGGAGGGAAGGAGGGGGAAAAGGAGGAAGGGAGGAGAAAAGGAGGGAAGGGAGGGGGAAGAGGAGGATGGGAGGAGAGGAGGAAGGAAAGGAGGGGGAAGAGGAGGAAGGGAGGAGAGGAGGAGGGAAGGAGGGGGAAGAGGAGGAAGGGAGGAGAGGAGGAGGGCAGTAGGGGGAAGAGGAGGAAGGGAGGTTGAGTATGAATGGGTAGTGAGTGGTTATAGTAAGATGGGTGTGTTTTTAGACAGAAGTTTGGTTTGAATACATAATACCTAATTTACTTTCACATCCATAACTAAACATTAGAGGGATTACAGTTCAACAGTCCAACCTGATTTAATAGTTATTTTTCTACACAAATCCCGATCATTTGTCTGTGCCTCGTGATGACTCAAGTAGAACATACTGTCTCCCTGGCGTTATGTCCAGTGTGTACATATCCTGTCTGATGACGAAGAGACTCTAAACTCCCTGTCCATTCCAGCTGCACAGCAACTGTCAATCAGAGCAGAATATTCCTCTTAATCCGTCAAAAAAGCAAGGTCTGGATTGGAGGATTATCGCTGACCTAACATCCGGTCCAATCAAATGATGTAACACATAAATACCAGGGTGGAAAAACACTGGGTGGCAGAGTTTCGGAAGGGACCGCAGATCCCTGAAGACAGAGTCTACTTGTAAGACAGTGTGTCAGAGACTTACTTTTGCAGGTCTTCCCATCTGGTCGAAGCATGTAGCCCATCCTGCATTTACACACAAAGGACCTGTTTGTGTTCACACACTCATGTTCACAACCATGGGTGCCCAGGGCACAGTGGTCTATCTCTGGAAGGCAGGAGTTAGGAAATAGACGTTACATCAGACGACAGAGAAAGGACAGGAGGACGAGGGTCAGAGAATCATCCCCAAAACATTGAGCTGTGTTCACATTCTCGTCTCCCAAATGTCTGTTTAGTTGCTTCAGAGACTTTATCTGAGATTTACATTCAGGAGACAGGTGGCAGGGGCGCCCAGGAAGGGGAGCTGAACTCACTGCTGCAGGTCTTCCCGTCCAGGTTGAGGACGTAGCCCTTCTTGCAGCGGCAGACGTAGGACTCGGGAGTGCTCACACAGTCATGCTGGCAGCCATGGTTCCCCAAGTCACAGTAATCTATCCCTGAGGGGGAATTGTTTAGCTCCAGTTAACAGTACCCACAAAAAGTGCCAACTCTTGACATAAATCCAACTCAACTTTTCGATCATAATAGATGTATTTGATCAAAGTCTAATTGGGTTAGAAACGGGACTTGGCCAGATCAGACAGTCTATATCCAAGTTACAGAGTCCTGAGATTCTAGTACATCCCTCATATATTAATTTACAGGACGCCCCACCATTTACTGTAACCCAAAGCCAACAAAACCTTTTATTGAATCAAGCGCTTTTCTGTTATGGCTTCTCTGAATTCTGACACCATGAATACACACTCCCCCATATTTCAACAGCTGCTTAGATGATTGGAAAAGCTCACTTCCTTTAGGAAATCTCTCCCACTTTAGTCGTTCTCTCTGGCTTCCACACAGAGAGAGAGAGAGAGAGAGAGAGAGGGAGAGAGAGAGAGAGAGAGAGAGGGAAAGAGAGGGGGAGAGAGGGAGAAAGAGAGAGAGAGAGAGAGAGAGAGAGAGAGAGAGAGAGAGAGAGAGAGAGAGAGAGAGAGAGAGAGGGAAAGAGAGGGGGAGAGAGGGAGAAAGAGAGAGAGAGAAGCAGGAGAAGTTTCCAGCTGGGGGTGGGTGGACAGGCAGGCCTCACTCTGGCATCACCCTGAACCCAATAATACTGTGTTTGGATTGGACGGCTCCGGGGACGTCTACCCTTACAGAGACCTGGTTGTGTTGATGCCATTACAGCTAGGGTTGTGGTTAGTTACAGCCAGGTACTGTAGCACTACAATGACAGATCTTTGTGTGTACAGTTGGGCGTTCAGACAGTTCTAATTACAGGTTCTGCTCACCGGATCAAGAGTAATAGAGAGAGAATAAAAGTGAGAGAGAGAGCCAGAGAGAGAGAGAGAGAGAGCCAGAGAGAGAGAGAGAGAGTGAGAGAGAGAGAGAGAGAGAGAGAGAGAGAGAGAGAGAGAGAGAGAGAGAGAGAGAGAGAGAGAGAGAGAGAGAGAGAGAGAGAGAGAGAGAGAGAGAGAGAGACAGGGGGAAGTATATGGGGAACACACGCTGGCTGAAAGGGGACATGCCTACGAGGCTGCAATAAAACAATCAATATAAATCAATATAATAGCATGAGACAACGAATGGATTTTCTAACATCATTCTGCACTACAATGTCTCCCACAGAGACAGAAGGAAGGCAGGGCGGGAGGGAGGGAGGCTGCTCGGTTCTCACTCCTGCATGTCTTCAGGTCCTGGTCGAGTTCATACCCCCGCCGGCAGCGACACTCGTACCTGGCCTCCGGCAGGGTTGGCACAGATATGGGCACAGCCATGCTCCACCACCGCACACAGGTCCTCCGCTAGGGCCCCCCAAAGGCAGAGACAGGGTTACTCCCTCCACTCACTGGTCATCCTATTATTGTTGTGACGACAACTCACGCCGAACGAAACATAGTAACATTATGTAACACGGTTGTTGGGAGTTCAGTGTGACGTTGTTGTCGGGGTAACACAGTAGACCTTGCACACCTTTGCAGGTCTTGCCGTCGGGGTTGAGGGTGTAGCCCTTCCTGCAGCGGCACATGTAGGAGGCCGGGGTGCTCACACAGATGTGCTCACAGCCGTGGTCCACCGCGGAGCACACGTCTGTGTCTAACACACACACACACACACAGAAAAAAGGCTATATTTAGTGCTTCATGTGGGTCATCAAGAGGGATAGCTTTGGTACTAGAGACTGTGGTGACTAGAGAGAGAGGAGGGAGTGAGAGAGGGAGCGAGGGAGAGAGAGAGAGAGAGAGAGAGAGAGAGAGAGAGAGAGAGAGAGAGAGAGAGAGAGAGAGAGAAAGAGGGAGCGAGAGAGAGAGACAACGGGGAGAGAAGAGAGAAGACAGTGAACCGTCAGGTCCTTCAGACAGAGGACGACCTCCTGACCTCCACACAGCTTGGACTGGAAGACGGAGGTCAGCGTCTCGATCTGGCTGAAGTTGGCCACCAGGTGGACGTGATCCGAGTGCGGCTCGCTGCCCATGGACTTCAGCGTGCTCATGTCCACCCTGCCCACCCCGATGGCAAAGATCTGAATCCCCGCCTTCCTCGCCTCCGCCGCCACACTCCTCCACCGTGTCCTGAGGCCGCCCGTCTGTCACGATCATGGCGATCTGCGGGATGTGCATGTCCGCCGGCCGCGCCCCCTCCGCCTCGGAGAACGCCGTCTCCGTGGCGTACTGGATGGCGAGGCCCGTCATGGTCCCCGTGGCGAGGTGCTCCATGGCCCTCACAGCGGCGTCTACCTCGGCGTTGGTGCCGTAGGTGCCGAGGGAGAACTCGTTCTGGACCACGCTGCCGTACTGCAGCAGCCCCACGCGCGTGGCGTCGGGGCCCACGTCCAGGAAGCGCAGGATGTTGGCGATGAACGTCTTGACCTTCTCGTAGTCGTGAGGACGCACGCTGCGCGAGCTGTCGATGATGAAGACAAAGTCCAGAGGCTTCCCTTTGCACGGGCTCCCTGGTAGACACATGGAAGGCGTGGAGTTCACGCACGCGTTCACACTCACATGTACAAAGGCTTGGATAGAAAGACACACACACACACACAGTGGCGCACTGACCGAGCACACGCACAGAGACATGACGGGCAGACACACAAACTCACACACACGCACATGGCTTATCTGCGGTATTCCATCCCAGCACTAAACACACTTGGTACTACCTGGGCTCCTCTGACCGCCAGGCTTGTTGGTGTCCTCAGAGACCTCCCTGCCCCTGGACACCTTGGAGGGCTTAGAGCGGAGTCTGTCTCTGCCCTCCACCCGGGCAGCATCACAGCAGAGCAGGCAGAAGAGGCCGAGAGCCAGGCTCCTCATCCTGCCCGGGGGAGGTACACAGGAACAGGGGACGGAGAATTACCAGCAGCTCAGTCTGAAGGCTGAACACAGCCACTGACAGACATCGGCTGACTGGGGTCGAGAGTAAGATGTTGTGTCAGTCAGACAGCCTGTCAGACAGTCAGTCAGAGTGGGGTTATAAATAGCGAGGACTTTCACCTCTCCCGCTTGACTACCCAACTTCGGATTTCACTTCTGACCCACAGGAGTTGTCACGGCTGTTCTTCCCAGCGCTGGTCAGGCCTCAGAGCAAAAGCTAGTACCTGATGTGATATCGAGGCTGTTGTCAGAGAGGAAAACAACCCAGCCAGCTCGCCTGGAGTGCTTTGCCATATGACATCTAATGGAGTGGACACCCTGTCGGCTGACTTTCAGATGTTGTGGGGCACAGGTGGTTGGAGTGATTTAAAACAGTTTGTAAGTTGCCTGAGACTGTTCCTCTCTCTGGTCTCGGGGGAGCCATCTTCTCCTGCTCCTGAGTGCACGGTCCATCTCCTACTAAACCTCAACAGCCTGCTCCCACTTCAACACATGCAGGGCCAGACCTCTAGTCCTCTCAAATTCAATTCAATTCAATAATGCTTTATTGGCGTGAATGAGTGAGCTTGGTTGCCAAAGCCATATAAGACTGAAGGAATATATCAAATATTATACATAAATATACTCTCTCACTGAATCCAGGGCTCTTGTGCATTCTGGAACTGTTCCATGTCGACTAAATGTGTTCTAGAAATTAGCAGGCTAAATGAAGGGTTAGAGAAGACTGGTCTGTATTTGTCTCGTTCAGGGTTGGTTGCCACTGACTGAAATACCCTGAGTGGGTATTTTACTAAATCTGTGGTGATGACAACACTGTGTTGCTACAGTGTGTTGTCAAGAATGAGATTCAGCAGAGTTCTGGGGATTTTTACGACTGCTTGTGACCTGGAACTGTCAGGGGTCACACACAAATGAAATGTTAGGTGCTGTTAACTTCTGGATGAGAATTTGGAAGCTCTAAGCTCGAAAACAATTACAGATGGAACCCACAGCATGGTTGTCTATCTGTCTATCCAATCACGTGTTTAATTCTGAGCATGAATGAGTACATAAAAAACTTTACACAGCCTTGTGAAACATCTGGGAAACTAAGTCAGCAACACAAGGCAACATTTCCAAGTGTACATTCAAGATGCCACTTCATAAAAAAGTGATTATGTTTAAAAGAACACGTTTCTGAGTGAAACATAGCATTCCAGTGTCGACAGTTTTCTGTTTTGTAAACATTGCATTTCTAATGGCTTTTCAGGCTGCTGCAGATGGAAATCTGAGAAAATCCATCTGATACCAGAGCTGCTGGTAAGCAAACGCACAGTGAAACAGGTGTTCAAAAATATTCTGTCTAATTCGCAATTACCTCTACAGATGTAGATAGTCACAACTCTCAAATTAAAGCCATCAGTAAAGAAAGTACATTTATCTAGATTGAATTACTGTAACTGTAAATAACAATTTAAAAAGTCATGAATTGCAAGTTGTTAAAGTTAACAAAGCAATGAGACAGCATAATTATTTCCATTGGAATAATGTATCTTACCTTGCTGCCAGAAGAGATGTAGAGATTGCTGATTGAACTGTTCTGTCCAGAAAGAGGTGTGGGAGACCAGTGTGGGTCCACCTAGGAGTTTTCACAGTCTGCAGCTGGACACTCCTGGTCTTGGTAAGCAGATGTTCTTCAGCGCTCTCTCTCTCTCTCTCTCTCTCTCTCTCTCTCTCTCTCTCTCTCTATCTCTCTCTCTCTCTCTCTCTCTCTCTCTCTCTCTCTCTCTCTCTCTCTCTCTCTCTCTCTCTCCTCTCTCTCTGTCTCTCTCTGTCTCTCTTTCTTTCTCTTTCCCTCTGTCTCTCCCTCTGTCTCTCTCTCTGTCTCTCTCTCTCTCTCTGTCTCTTACTCTCTCCTTCTCTCTCTCTATGTCTTCATTCTCAATCTCTGCTGTACACTATATAGCCCCCAACTTCTCCTAACCTCCTCTCCCCCACTCCTCCATCCCTCCATCCCCACCCCTGCATCCTCTCTCTGACGCAATATCTACTCTCTCCTCCCTCTCTTACCCCTCTCTCCAACCTGTTTACTGCGAGTGATGATTGAGTATCATGGACTCATCTGTCTTTGCGTTTGTGTACAGCCACAAGGATGGAACTTGTTTTATATTTTCACTCAGCATCACAGTCTTACCGAGTAGTCAAACACTGAGGTGCAAGCGAACACTTTAAACAATTTGATGCTGAATGCTACTTTTACATACATCATAAGCAACGAGAACTCCTCCATGTTCACAAAGTATAAACTTAACACACAACAATTGCTTTAAATAAATGAATACACTAAGGCCATGCTATCTACAGGGGCCACACTGAAGTGAAAAGGGGTGATTGTAACTAAATGGGCTGTCTGCATGACCTCACCATCACCAAGGGAAACGGTAGCAGTTTATGGAAAGAGGTTGTAAGCGGTGCTCTCCACTTAAACTGCCAAGAAAACACTCAACAAAGATGTTATATTCTACTGCTTGTGTGTGTCCTGGAGAAAACGTTTCCATGGAACTGTTCTCAATGCAAGATAGATAGTGAGGTTTAAACAGATGCCAAAGTCAGACAGTCAAAGTCTTCCTCCTGTGGAGTGCTTGTCACACACCAATAGTGAAATGTAATACGACACAACAGTAGCACGTGACCCTAACCCCAAGTAATAAACGTTCACAGTGCCGTATAAAACACACATCTAAAGTACATATCAATTTCAAATAAAACACAAAAAAGTCTCTCAATAAAATTCTTTCGTTTTTTAATAGACAAATAAATATAGCTTATCTGTGGTTTCATACAGTAGCAGACAGTTGGTTTGATTGTTGTGTCCTCAGAGGATGATCCTCATCTACCAAGCAGCCTGCCAAATGACTTCATCCGGTAGGTCGGCCCGCCTTATTGACAAAGAGGGCCAACGTCAGGCTTAATTGAAAAAACATGACTTTACTCCTTCTCTTCAGTGGACACACCAATCAGATCACATTTACAATAACAAGTCGAGATTAAATCAAACCTTAAAGTGAGGGGGATGCTAAGTCAACACCATTGATTTTTGCCCGCGCTCACACACACACACACACCACAGTAACATCTAGAGAAGTAGGCGGGTACATATTCTATCAGATAACAGGCAGGTGCGATTCTTTGGAATCCGTCCGGTCGTAACCACACTTCATACATTATCTCAAAAGTGCACCCGATCAGAAAGAAGGATGTTGAAAAGGATGTTGAAAAGGCAGTCCAACAACAATTATGAACACGACAGAGTAAGGATTTGGAAGTGAAGAGTGGGTCACTAGTTTACACACAAGTAAACAGGGAGTGTTTTAGTACAGGTACAAGTAAAGCATATACAAAAGTATTAAAAATAGATGAGATATTACACTCTTACGCACTTACATATTGCATCTCACTCATTTAATATTGCATCATTATATCATTGTATAGTTTTTACCTTCTACCCTCCATTGCTTTTAGCAAGAAACTGTAGTAGTAGTCTAACAATAGTTGTATCACTTTGACAGAATGGATAAAAAAATTGATATAGGAGTGTTTACATTACATGGAGATCACCTTGAGTGTGTGTGTGTGGGTATAAATGTCTGTTTGATCAGGGTGTATGCGTGTACAGTATGTGTGTGTGCAGTGGGACAGAGGGAGGTTGTCAAGTTGCAGTAACAGCGGGGCTCAACTTCATTCTGTCGTGTAGGGGGGTGGAGCGCCCTTGACTGGAACAGCCAGAGTGTCATCGTAGGAGGGCAGCAGTACCTGTCAACACAGACAAGACAGATCAAGCTCTCGATCCATCCCAGTGACACAAACACCATGACAACAACAACAACAACATAGCACAAACATGATGTTCACTACCATGGATAGGAGTGTCTTTTATATTCCAATCTCTGACACTTTAGGACTGCGTGACGGATAAGTAGGTCTTGGTCTCATTCCTACAGTAAAAAAGGCTAATCCAGAAGACTGTCTCTAGGATTGTAACTGATGAGTCAGACCCTATAGCCAGGTCAGGGGAGGAGACAGTGGCCACAGCAACGCCAGCCCTCGGAAGTGACGCTGCGTTTACCATACTGGCCTAATATAGAGCACCATCACACATGGCAAAATTATGTAACAGAGAATAAGGGAGGGAGGGGGGGGGGCTGAACGGAGAGAGAGGCCAGAGAGAGAGGGAGGTGATGCGTGCGGGCAAGGCTGTGGACATCCACACGCCATGTTTACGGCTTCTCTGACGGACAGACGCTCATCTCTACCCCCCTCCCCCTCACATAGTTTGCTATGCAGCCTGCCTCTTCTGTTGGCCAGGTCAGAACAGATTTGGCCCACGTGTTCTCTGTGTGCCAGCGGAGCAGCTACCTTCTGACATGTGTCTGACAACTGGACAACAAGCCTCTGTGGTCCAGCCCATCCCTGCTGGTGTTACACCGCGCCCACCGCACCCCACGGCGTTTTCATCTCCAACAACAGCTGATTCACGGTAGCGGCCTAAATTCTGTGTTAGACGCATCGAGGTTCCATGGGGTCTACTCTGAGTTTCTTCTGGTTTATCTGACCTGCTTGGCCACCACATTGCTGCTTGCAGCTATATTTGTATTCTTATTTTGATTCTCATACAAATGATCCTTCCTAATTCATATTCATGATGAATATTACAGTCAGTAGTGACATCACTACACTACAATAAGATCCTACTGTAGTTCTGTCAGAGTTGGCAGAGCAGGAGCCTGACCGTAAAAGCAGACCCCCAGAGCTCCATGTTTCAGGGCAGTATTTCTCCTGCATGTGAGGGAGCGTGGGGTGACATCTGTGGGGGAAGCAGGGGAGCGTAGGCCAGGTGGCCGGGACTGGGCAATAAGATACCTGCAGGAGGGAGGGAGGGAGTGAATGGAGGTGCGAGGGTGAAAGAGAGATGGGAAATTAGAGTGATAAAGAAAGGGAGAGAGAGAGAGAGAGAGAGAAAGAGAGAGAGAGAGACGGAGGGAGGGAGAGAGAGAGAGAGAGGGGGGGGGGGGGAGACCCACCATGCTAGTGCACTCAGGCTCTACTATAGCCATATTAATGTGTTTGCCAGCGTGGAGCACCGTTCATACACAACTGAAACTCCAGTCCAACTTTATACTTCCTTCCTCCTCCAACATCAGGGCTTTACAGTTGGAAGCCTGCTTGATGCAATCCTACGCATGTCTATAAAACCCAGACTTAAGGGACAGATTCCTCTTTCCTTAGGCTCCTGAAGGCTTTGTTTCCCTAAGAAATGTGCTCTGACAACAATATCTAGACCAGCCAATTTATGACCAGCCGATTTATGGTCAACATCTGACTCCTTTCTCATTGAAAGCATGAAGCAGAGTAGGTTCCTACATTTCCAGCAGCATGAGCACAACAAAAGGCCGAGCTTGTTATGGTCACAGCGACCCAGAAGCAGGCTCTGTATAACTTACTGTGGTATCGTTGGTGGTGACGTAGACCAGGATCTCAGTGGTTCCTCGTCCAGTCACATACCTGTAGCAGTTCCACACACAGGCGATCAGGTAGGCCTGCCAGACACACACACACACGGTCAGGACAAATAGTATACATAAACACATGAAAGTCAAAAGGTCAAAAATAAAACCTGTTCATTGTATACACTGTTTGATTTGTTTGCTGTCAGTTTGTAGTCTGGAGCACAGATACTTTCCAGAACACAGTGGTCATTGTGTGTGACAGTGTACGGCCTAACCTTAAGCCTAAACTCTATTTCCTCTACCCAAGGAAATAGCAGGGTGCAGATGTCAGCCTTTATACATCAATGGAGAAGCTGTTCCAAAGCTCCCCTGTCTATGAAGACTCTATCTCCCAGCCAGAGTAGGGGGGTGTAGAATTCACTCAGGACTGGCACAAAAAACAAACTCGGTGTGTTTTCTGACATCCCGACATCATCAGTCTCACAGCAGAGGCGGCAGCCAAGCACAACACCATCTGGTAAGGCCATCGAGCCGCCACCACCAGGACAGGACCTGGCCCCTGTGGCCCTCTGCCGGAGCCACCTCGACGCATCAACACCTCTATCACGTGCACGGCCTCCGAGAGGACCTCTTCCTCTCCGGCAACACGTCAGGGGAGCGCTCAGATACGGCAGTGAAAAGACCCATTCCTCACATCCACCTCACACTTAATCACTGGTTGCTTTGGCGCACGGTTCACTTCTAACACTCTGTGTGTAGAAATTGGATTATTGCATTTGACCAGAAACTGAATCCAAATGGCATCTCCTGTGACACTGCTGGAGTCTCCTTCTAGGCTTGTCAGAGGGATAGAGGAGCCCATATGAGCATTAAATTAGTCTATAAATGGGACAAAAAACCTTGGTGTATTAGCCAGGCTCTAACAAAAGATACCCTCCACAGAGACACAAACTATGATCTAAGTTGAGAATGATAAACTCTTACACACTATTTTCCTCTTTAAGGAAATAAAATAAAAACATTAAAAAACTATAAATATAGGTTTTCTTCTGGGACAGTTCCATTTACATTTAATCATTTAGCAGACGCTCTTATCCAGAGCGACTTACAGTAAGTACAGGGACATTCCCCCGAGGCAAGTAGGGTGAAATGCCTTGCCCAAGGACACAACGTCAGTTGGCATGACCGGGAATCGAACTGGCAACCTTCGGATTACTAGCCCGACTCCCTCACCGCTCAGCCAACTGACTCCCAGTTCCGACAGAACGTTTGGTGTTAGGTGTGTGGAAGCAGTAGGTGACTGACAGGTTCACCAGCAGGGCTCTGGCAGAGATTAACAGGCGGTTAACAGACAGAGGTGAGCTCTGTATGAATCTCGACAAATGGGCACTGTCATCAGTACCAGGTGAAAGCTGTCCAGGGTTTCCAAGAGCAACAGCACAACAAAGCCCTGCATCAATGGCCCTCTTTCTAGAGTTAGAAGGAGGGCAGCAGATCCAGAGATTCCGGCCAGGGCCTCAGCTCCAGGGTTCCCCCACTAAAATAACTGGAATAATTACACAGACGACCACAATTTTCCTCTGTGATCTATACAAAAGTGTGCCTTACTCATAGCCAGTCAACCACATCTCTCTCCACCCTTGTGGTACAGGTAACGCCAAACCTGTATAATACTGTTCATCACTATGTAAACACCCAGGCCTACTCACTTCGAGAACAGACATGAGGTAACGTGTTGATAATATTTTCTGTGGTAGGTCAGACTATATATATAGTCATCAACCTTGACATTCATTTCCATAATATGTTTAGTTATTAACTTGTTCTACTTGTGGGTTCCAGGCAGACCACTCTCCCAGTCAAACAAAGGTCCGAGCAAGCAGGAAGTGTTCAATTTCGGGGGGCAGAAGGTACCTTGAAGGCCAGGATGCAGCTGATGAACAGCAGCACGATCAAGACCAAGCACACGTTGCTCAGAGACATGATCTCATCTCGGTAGGGGAAGTTATCCGGCTGACAGGCAGAAGGGAAGACAGAGGGATTAGAGAAGACGTCTAGCAAACGAAAGCATCTCACCTCTTACTTTAACCTTGTAGATGTGCATAGAGAAGTGGAGCAATAAAGGGAGAGAAATATAGAATACTCTTGACCCCTTTCAGGAATTAACTTTAGCATTCCTTATAGAACCTATTTATAATAGAATTGCATGTAAATAGATTGTATGTGTTCTATTCTGTCTCGGAGGTTAAAGGAGATATCCTCTCACCAGCTGTAGCAGGTAGTCCTGGATGGTGTTGGGGTACACCACGATGCTGACAGCCACCAGGGTGTTGAGAGCAAAGTCGAAGATCTGGTAGCAGAGGAACGGGACGATCCAAGCAGCGTGTTGCTGTGTAAGGGAAAACATCTGAGTTGAGACACCAGGGAATAGCATTATAGAGCACTGGAGAAGGTGGATATTTCTAAGAATAGAGAACACAGAGAATCCAAACTCTGCTCTTTAACTAGAGCAGAGGATGTAAATCAGCTGGAATGTTAGAGGCTAGTCTCTCCAGATGGAGATATCCAGATCGAGTCTGTAAAGCAGAATATAACCCACGCTGTTTTCTTACTCATTCGGAAACCCAGCCCATGGCCTTGGGTTTAAATCAACGTTTACTGCAACATTTTCAGGGGGAAATCTGGGTATCCAGAATACAATTAAGAAGTGTAAAGTGTGTTGGCTCACCTTGTATGCTCCGTAAGTGGCCATTCCACAGATCAGTATCATCAGCAGAGAGATGGCCGAAGCGATGCACATATCTGTATCAGAAGAGGAGGAAATTACATCATGGTCTCAATACTAAACTCTGTGTGTGTGTGTGTGTGTGTGTGTGTGTGTGTGTGTGTGTGTGTGTGTTTCTACCTCTGTGTCTGACAAGGACACGGTGTGCATGACAAGAGCTGCTCTGCCCAGATGTCCTCAGATGAGACCAGTTGTGACCTCATGTGATTGCATGTTTGCTTCACCAGCTAAAATCTATACATACACTCCTACACACTGCTAAGGTTAAGAAAAATGTCTCGTATTATTTTTACATCGTCACAGCCTTGATGTTGTCATGGCCTGATTATCCAGACATGTTTGTCACTGCTGTGGCACACAATAATTGTGTGCCAAAGTGTCTTTCTCTAATTTACTTATATAACTAACCACAGTGTGTGTGAGTGTGTGTGTGTGTGTGTGTGTGTGTTCTCATGCTCTATCCTTGGGACTGATTCTATTGATGTCCACCCGCTCATGCTGAAGCAGGCCTTTGGCAGGTCGAGCACTGTCCTCATCCTAAGAGCCCTGGATCAGTTTCACTTCAATGAACACACATGGTGGCGTTTCTAAACACGGGTGGATTGTTCATTAATTAGCTGTATTGGACCTGTAAATCAATTGACTGTAATGTGCAGTATCAGAACACATCCAGAGGTTTTAAGAAAATAAAATAAATAATAATACGTTTAGAAATAATAACCAAACTACCCTTCTATTAATCCACTTCACTTCTATCTGTGCAAAGCCAGCAGAGTACTTATGCTATGCTAGCCTGTGTGCTCCTACAGCCTGTGCAAGGGAAGCCATGCTCTAACCAGAAGCCGGGGATCACACAGGGATGTCTAATCCCTGGAACTGGGACAACGCTCTGCCTCATCCAGACGAGCCCTCAGCAACCGGCCCACGCCACATCCTCCCTGGCAGACAAAGGCTGCCCTAAGCCTCCGACCTGACCCAGGTACAGCTGATGAAGCAGGTTTGACAATGCACTCTGCAGATGGACATTAGATACACATGCTGGTGGGCTGGAGGAGCTTGTTTGATTAGAGTAACATAGACCCTGGCCTGCTTTCCATGATAGAGGGTGATCTATATGGTGTCCCAACCCCCCAAACGGTGACTTCAGGAGTGAGTGTAGCCGAGAGCCCAGACTGGGACCTGGAGCGTCCAAACAACATGGCCGCCAGCAGCAGCTACTTACTGGCATCATCCATGACGTCCATGTCGTTAGCGAGCTCAGCGCTGGTCAGGTGATACTGGTCTGGATCACCGAGGGCTGTCAGGAGGATCAGCAGCACCACCGCGTTGATCAGCTTAACCACAGGTAGGCAGGCAGACAGACAGGCAGATGGGTACGCAGGCAGACAGGTAGGCAGGCAGATTAAAAGGAGACAGACAGGGAGACAGACAGAAATTGACACAGAGGCAGGAAAGTAAGCAGACAGACAGAAAGACAGACAGACATGTAGGAGGGGACAGAGATGATTGAGATGACTATTAATAAGATTAATTTGTGAAATTCAAAACATTTATTCTGAGAGCCCTCACTTGCTCGACGGTAGAGATTCAAATGACATTATAAAGTCGGATGGTGTGTAGGCATAGGGAACTGAGTCATGGGTGCAGTAAATTATAGAATGGAAAATCCCGTTGCATGCTGATACATGCGACTGTATCTACCTGACAAAACACCTGAGCAACCTGACCTAATTAAAATTGTATAAGAAGGATTCTATTTTTCCATTGGTGTTGAATTACATTGAAACCCTTCATGGACTATGAATGGCCTAGACCAGACATTTTTATAAAGTGAAACAATTGATGCCTGATTGACAATATATTAATTGCGTTACCAATCACTATAGTCCAAAATCGAAATATACTTGACTTATTACCGTTATCAAGAAACCAGCTGCTATTAACTGTAATGTTCTCTTGTAATTAGTATCAAACAAAGACAGTGTTATTAAATGGCAGTAATCAAGTCAATCGTTACGTCCATAATTGCAGGTAAACCAGGCTCACCATGTACCAAATACCCAGGATAACTGTGCCTGTCCGGACATGGCAGCAGAGACAGCAGCTTGTAGAATACCAGCGGTCCCACGGGGAAAGCATCATCTTGCAATCTCTTTATAGATCACAGCTAAATTATCATTTACAAGCTATGTATGTGGATGGTTATGATGATAAAATCCCGTTATTTCCGTTGGATGTTCAGGTGTTCCCGTCTATGACTGCCTCTAAAGCGACCGCAACTGCTGTCAACCGCGCAGTTACAGCACTTAACTCCGAGTCAGATTGACAAACAATGCACCATGTGACCACCTAGATAGGATCAGACAGACGGTGATGTAACGCGTCAGTTCGAGAACAGATTCCCCGAGTCGCAGGAATATGTAACGATATGTAGTAGCTGCAAACAGGAAGACAACATAGGATCGTTGAAATATTTTATGCTTGTGTCGTGAACGCGCATTTTAAACCTGTCAGCTCACCTGTCAATCATCCAAGAACATTGGGCTACAGCAAAAAGACGAGGAAAATGAGAACACATCCACAAATGTCAAATATAGAAAAGAGCCTTTATTCTTTAGCCTTTTTTTTTTTTTTACATATGGCTTTGCAATTCTTTATTACAAAGGGGGTTTACAAAAGGCTTTGGAGGGCTTTTTAAATCGTCTATCACAGGTGGACGAGGATGGAAACAGTTCGGGGATGTCGGGGTGGAACAGCGACACCTGTTTGGCTCTTGATACGCCATCACAGAGTGAAGAGCAATACAACAGACCATTTCACGCTCTCTGTATACAGGTGCGGAACACTGAAGGACCCGTCAACAGGATAGACTGGAAGAGCGGTTACTAGAATGGTTGCTTTACCAATAGGACTGGCAAAAAAGCTGAAATGAGACAGTTGAATAAATGTCTGGCTGGAACACAGGAGCTGGTCTCAGACTTTGGCTTCCTGTAGTCCAGACCACAAGAGGTCCACTTTCTCCACACATGATTAATCTCAAAATCACAACATCACAATTTCTACACATGATCAGAATTATTATTATTTTCCTTCCTAGATTTAAAATCGTACTACGGTGTTCCAATCAAAATATTCTATGGAATTAGAAGACACAAGAATGTGCCAAATATCATCAGTCAGAAAATGCATTGATAGCTTCCAGTGTGTCTGGATTCAGTCCAATGTCATGCTTGTGCAACACATAAGACAAAGAGCTTGAAGGTGTTAGCGGTATTCTCTGATTTTAGGTCTCTATTGTTAATCCATGACATGACCAGTGGGCCAGTGAGTTGCATAAACAGGATATGGAGTGGTTTTGCATATCGACTGTGAACCCAATCTCATGTCTCTCTTCTGGCCTTCTTCTTCTTCACTGGTTTGGACGGTTGGCTCTCCTCAGCTTTCTCTGAGGAAGGAAACAATCAAAATCATCAGTGAACCATCAGTCTCAGCCTTTGATGTTTTAATAATTTTTTTACCCCTTTTTTTTAACCAGGCACTACAAATGTGTTAAATCTGCTGCTTTACTAAGAGGGCCCAAGAGGTGACTGAAGGTGAGGGTGTGCGTCTTGTGTTTATTCCAACAGACGTGAAAGTAGAGGTGATGGTGAGGGGCTTGTAGTAGTAGACTCCAGAGTTGGGCTCGGAAGTTAAAATGATGCAGTTTCAACATCTGTCAGGGGACAGTTATTAAGCAAGTCCAGTCTGTGTCCACACTCAAAACTTAAACTTACAAAACCTAGGTGTGTTTACAGTTTACGTTAATGTGTTTGTGTGGGTGTGTGTGCGTGTGTGTATGCGTGTGCGTGGATGGGGGGCTCGTTGTCTGAGGGGTGCAACTCTTGCAGCGATGGTGGTGAGCAGCCTTGTGTTTGCTCCATTAGAGAGAGAGTGCGAGAGAGTGAGAGAGAGAGAGAGCGAGCGAGAGCACGAGAGAGGGGCTGAGGGTCACTGTGGCTGCTGGGATAGCTATTCAGACAGCCAGGGAGGAGGGGGCATCTGGCAGCCAGCCCCGGGACCAGACCACTTCCTACGCCCCCATAAATCACAGGCTGGACCTGGGGCCAGGAGCTCCAGGCAGCCGAGGGCAGGGGGGGAAGAGGGCACCCTCTAGTGGTGAGGAGGAAGGCAAGCCGGGAGCACAACTCCGTGGCACTGGTACAATAGTCTGAGGGAGGCGTGTGTCTGTTTGTGTGAGTGGGCGGAGTCCTGCTGCTGGTACGTACTCTGTGCAGGAGCAGGGAGGTTGTTCTGATTGGCTGAGGGCTCAGCCTCAGCTGGAGTCTGAGGCACTTGTATCACGGCAGGGGGGGGCTGGGGCACCTGAGGAGGAGGAAGGGGGGAGGGGGGACACAGGGTCAGGTAGGAACATCAATTCAACGTGATACTGAACTATCCCTTATCCTACAGAATAGCAGAATGTAAATGTCATGCAACACCCCAAAGGTCAACATCAAGGACACTAACAAGGAAGGAACATAACATGAATCTGCCCAACTCCTTCTTGACAGAGGGGGGGGGGGGGGGGGGGGGGGACTTCGCATGTGACCTTATTAGAGGCCAGGAGAGCAGATTCTGACCTCCACTGCAGCAGGGGGCACCACAGCGCTGGCTGGCTGGGAAGAGGTGCCCGTTTCCTGGGCTGGCTGCTTCTTCACGGCAGCCTCCGTCTCCCTCTCTGGCTCCTCTCCGTCCTGGTGACAAGGGCATGCAGGGACAGGCTGGCATGAGGAGAGCAGGATGACAGCACCCTGGGGCCGGGCTTTTTACAGCAGTGAGACGATTGAGTATTTCTGACGTGATAATCTGTGACGAGCGTGTGCAGTTACGATATCGGCCTTCACATAGGTCACCCTGTCCAGAAGCCATACGTCGTGTGTTTGTTTGTGTGTGTGTGTGTTACCTGGTCAGCCCCTCCTCCTCCTTCCTCTGCCGGTTTCTTCTTTTTCTTCTTCTTCTTTTTCGATTTCCCGCTCCCGTCTGCCGTGGCGTCGGCTTTCTCCTTCTCCTCCTCATCCGACACCTGAGGGACAGTGAGCGCAGCGTGAGAGCTGTTAGCGTGTTGTGTTTTTAAGGGGAGATTTAACTGGTGGAACCGTCCCACAGAGTCAAGTCTACAATGTCCAAGGCTGAAGTCAAAAGATAACCAAAATCATTAGTCTTTGTCTCTTGAAAAGCCAGACACAAAACATTGACCCACAACTGTGAGCATGGACCTTCTCCAACAGGAGACTGTGGCGCTCACAATCTCCCCGAACCCCCAGTGACTCCTGTACCTTGGCAGGCTCTGGGGGCACCTCCTCCTGAGCTGGGGGGGCCACTGCTGGGGGGGCCACTGCTGGGGGGTCCTCCACCACAGGGAGCTCCTCATGGTTCACCCAGGCCTCAGAGGGGGCCGCCCAGTCTGAACTGGGGTCCATGGACTCCCCATCTGGAAACACAAGGATGATCTCAACAAAACTAAATAACCGCATAGGACCAACAAGGTATAAGCAGTGTTACAGTACATATGTATATCTGCATGAAAGTATGTACAGTATGTGATTGTTTTGTACGTGCGAGGTTATGTGTCCGTGTTCTCTCCACGTCAATGAGGGCCTTCTTACTCTTTCCAGACCACTCGTCTTCTACTTGTGGCGGGCCGAGCCAGGGAACCTCAGTCACAGGCGAGGGCTCCACAGCTGAAACACACAGCGGCATGTTCTCAAACAACGCCACCACGCCATCTACTGGCTCGAAAAGGCAGCACTGTTCAAAGGGCTGACAAAATGTCACGACTTTACAAGATAGGGAAACTATATTTACTGTAGCGGCTTCTTCCTAATGGAGACGTTGCTTGTTATATATAATTTATAAAAAACGAATTTTAAGTTGCATAAGTCTGAGGGCCTTTCGTTATGTTACAGAGACCTGCCATGTAATGGAGAGAGAAAGGAGAGACTTACGAGCAGTGCCAACTCCGGAGCACATCCCAGCGTCAATGACATTCCATGACCCTGACAGGAGAGATAACACTATTCAGACGACACACACCACTGAAAACATCTCAAATATTTATTTTCCCAACTAGGGCATGTTTGTTTGTGTGTGTGTGTGTGTCTGAGTGGCTGTGTGTGTGTTTTTGTTTCAACAATAAGCAGTACATGTGGGTTGCAGGTGTCCAGCATTCCCTGCTTAGCCTCACCCTCTGTTTCCTGCCCCCATCTGGAGGCGGGCTCTGGAGTCCCCTGTGCAACACTGTGATTGGCAGGGAAGTGCACCCTGTCTGGGCCAGTCACTTGGGTTGGGGCCTTGACAGATAAATCTGTCCGGCCAGCATCGCTGCTGTCAACTGACACCAACAAACACAGACACACATTTGACACCCGTCCAGAATACACACATACCAGCTTAGCTTTCACACTTTACTTGGGAATCCTATTTAAAGGATTCCGAGAGAAGACCAGCATAAAGATGCCTACTTTTTAAATGGGAAACAACTTTCTTTCTAATGCGTTTACAATATCGTCAGATTTGGGGGTTAATCACAGATACAGCATACATATTTTTTCATCTTCAATGTTGACTGTTACCTTGAGAAGTGACAACATCTTTCTCAGCTTTGGCCCTGGAGACCTCCCCTGAGAACAAGGTGAAGAGCATGTCATTAGTCAGTACCCAGCTCCACACTTTCCATAATAGCCTTGGGGGAGCAAGAGGTCTTAAGGGAAGCGGGTGAAGATCTTGACAGTATTTTTAGCAGAACCTCCCCACGAGAGACCAGAGAAACTCAATAACAGGCAAGTAAGAGATCCACCTTCCACTCTGGACTGACTGTGTGTGTGTGTGTGTGTGTGTGGCTCCAGAGACCCTAACCACGACGCCAAGGCCCTCTTTGGGTTGTAAACAGTGAGGCCCGGGTGGCGAGGCCTAAACATACCTTTCTTCTTCTTCTGGGCTCCAGCAGCAGCCTTGGGCAGCTCAGGGGGAGTGATGCTCGGGGGGGAGCCTCCCCCCCCGGGGCTGCCAGACCCATCTCCGGGGACCTTGTCCTTACGCCGCTGCTCTCGCTTCTCCTTGTTACTGACCTTGGTCTCCCACGTGCCTGGGGTGGGGGAGACGAGACAGATTACTTTGTACGCTTTTATTTGTCTACTTCACCAACAGGATGTGGATCTATAACAGCCTCATACCCTCTAGCCCCCCCCCCCCCCCCCCCCCCCCCCCCCCCCGTTTTGAGAGTGTTTAGGCTTTTACCCTCTTCTGGTTCTTTGCCATCAGCAGTCCCCTTCACATCCTTCACAGCTTGTTTAGGCTTCTTCTTCGCCTTCTTGACCTTTGAATACAGAAATCACATTGAGTTTCACTCCCTGGTTGTTAGAGACCAGTAGAGGGGGCAGCAGAGAGGAGACTGGAACATGCAGGCCACACGGTGCACCTCAAGAGCATGGGGTGACTCTCAATCAAATCAACACTGGCCACCCTAAACATAGACCTGGAGTCCACCTACCCTCAAACATTGAGAGCTGACGAGCCATCCCTCTAAAGACAATTACCGTCCATGTCTACACAGATTTCAGAGTTGTGTTTCAGTGCGATACTATGCACAACAATGACCAAGTCAACCATGTGGGTGGTGCAGGATGTAGAGAGCCCACAGTGAACAAAGTCTAAGTCTTGGGCCATCCTTCAGGATTATGCTGCATCTGCAAGCTAAAATGGTAACCTGACACTGCCAGCTGGTCTGGCCACATCACCACAGGATGACAGTGAGAGGCCAGAGAGCTGCTTCACTTAAACCACCAGTGCATATCTGATAAGGCTGACAAGGAAGTAGGATGGTTGACTGTTACTACCTACTGTACAACACATCTGACAACTGCAAACGTGTCTTGGGGTGTGGCTATAATTACCTCGGGGCACTATTATACCGAATCTTAAGTCCAAAGTTTGACCGACACCGATTTGGCATATTAAGACATGCCAAGGAACATACTGAGTGGCGATTAAAAATTACCCACATTTCGCAGGACGTGTCAAGCTATAATCATAATCCGGTTTGGCATCTAGCTCGGAACTCTTACCTCTGAAACCTTTTCTGGCTTCACATCTGTCTGTGCATGATGCGGCACATCCTCAGTCGCTTTGATTTCCTCCTGTGTCTCGCCTACCGCACGGCCGTTTGGCTGGGGTTTCTGTATTTGGAGCAAAGACGAATCCACGTTAGTCAACGCACAATACATGCCTCTAACAATTCACACTCCAACACTTATAGGTTAGCCATCTAGCTGCCAAAAGTTAGTCCCGAATTTGTATCTGGTTTAGCTATGTGAATAGCTGTCCAAACCTATGCTACCTAAGAGTATATTACTGTTGGCTAAAAACAGAGCTAGCTAGCAACTGCCACGCTTGGCCAGTTCATATGCAGATAATTTTTTGGCATGGCTAACGAATGGAAGTCTGAAAAAAAGTAGACATTACCTTTTCCACTGGTTTCCTCTTCTTCCTCTTAGGCTCCTCGTTCCTAAGCATTGGTTTGGTGAATACTGCTTTAGATTCATCCACGCTGTCAGCGACGGCGGTAATGGTCGGTCGTTTCTTGAAGACACCACGACAGGCCCAGGCCCACAACGCCACCATGAGCACTAGTCCAATACACGCCGCTAAGAGGATAACCCATGGCGGATAAAGCTCGGGCTTTAGACCCAAATCCACACCTAGCTCGGAGTGCAGGAGGTTTACGCCAGTGGAGAGTAGTTCATTCAGGCGATCTGCAATCAACTTGATCTGCTGCGAGGTCGCGTCCTGCCAGTTATCTGCCATTTACATCGATTCCGGTGACAGACACACTGAGAAACTAGGCTAACAAGCCAGCTAACATTAGCTAAAAATAACAAAAAGGTTTAGACATGCCAAACAGTAAAATCATCACCTGCTTGTCATTGCCACCTAGCTAGCGCGTTTCCCTTTCTGATTTAATCCCCTTAGCCTATCTTATGAGCTAGCAAATTCACGTTTAGTAGCTACCGTTCGCTTCCAGTGTCGATCACGGGTTCAGCTCAGGCGCCTTCTTTTCTTATCATAGATCCTGTCACTTGATTATATTGAGGAACTGACAGTCTGCCAAATAACCAACCATGCTCTCCTTCAACACTGACTGACAAAGCAAGGTGCATTCTCAAAAGGATGACGCCCTACAAGGGAATGGGCGGTCGCAAGAGGAATCCCGGTTGACGATTGGTGCAACGTCACTTATAGGCGTGGAAAAAGCAAAACTGCCACATCTCACTGTATAAATCAATGGCGAATGAATCATGTTATAAAAAATGACCACCGCCACGTTTATGAAAATGGGAGAACAAAAGAGAATTTAAAACGACAAAAAGGAAACATCAATAATAAGGACGACAAAAAAGTAGCTTGCATCCAAGTTTATTTTGAAATTCCCTACTCCCCCTATACAAGAAAAAATGACTTTCCACCAAGGCAGAGGTGAACTGTCAGTGATAGTAAGTATTCCGTTTAGGGCAGGAAAAAAATAATAATCACAGTGTCTTTTTTTTATTTTATTTTTTACTTTAAATACTTCTACTGCTGTCATCTTTGGCTGGGTTTCGGCTGACAGTTTGCTGTCAAAGCCAAATTCCTGGGAAGTAAAGGTTTAAGCCAATAGAGCAGAGCTGAGGGCTTCAACTTTACAAAGCCAATGCAGGAATGTACTGTATATTTCTTCAGAACACAAAATAAAAAATAAGAACAAGCTGTCTGTGTTCACAACACAAACAAAGTTACCGCCAGGGGAGTGACAGCATGTTGAATTTAATAAAATTGTATAGACAAAAAATAAATCTACAAAAATGGAACTAGGTAAATATTACACAACGGTAAACATGTTTTTGTCAACTTCTCTAAACAAAACCAAAGTTCTTGGTCTTAATGGCTAGCAAGAGTTTCTGTTTCAGGATCTGTTTGGAGGAGTAGAGAGGCACGTAAAGGCGCGAGATGCAGGTGTTGGCGGTGGGCAGGTGCTGGTCGTCCGGGGGCCGGATGGTGATGGAGGGCATGGGCTGGAAGCCCTCCTCACTGGCCGGCAGAGACGGGCTGGAGGTCCAGAAGTACACCTGAGACACGGAGAAACCAAATAGTATTAGTCATCTCTTTAAATAACCCAACTTTTGATCCTGTCGTGAGTAGTCAAGGTTGTCAAGACCACTTACCAGATCTTGCCTCTCTGTCATGCTCATCTTCTCCACAATGGACCAGAACCAACGCTTGAACTGCAGCAGCTTGTCTGCATTCTCCCCTGTAGAGTGCAAGAAGATTAATGATTAGACAAAACAGATGAGTCAAAAGATCTTCCTTAACGGCTGACTCAGTCAGATACAACAGGCTGATGAGTGTGTGCGAGAGAATAGTTAGAGTGAGGAAAGAGATTAAAAAAAGGAGACACTTGCCAGATTCGTCATTGAAGGACGTGAAGCTGATGAGCATCTGCACATTGACCTCTCCACAGCCATTGACCAGCAGCCTGAAGTCCTCGGCTGTCAGGTCCTCCAGGGAGTTCTTGGGAAGCACATCCAGCAGACCCTTCCTCATTGCCTGGAGGGGGGGGGGGGGGGGGGGGGGGGGGCGTCGACAGCAGCTCAGTCTCAGTTTAGGCTCATCTACTTAGATGTGGCTCCTGTTTATGTCTACCAATGTACAGGTGCTGTAACACAAGTGTTGTTTACTCACATGAAGAGGTTGCTCGGCAACAACCAGCATTCTGTGTTCGGCGTACTTCCTCACGTATTCATAAACGTTGAGAGGGGTCACAGGCATGTTCACCCCACCAGCCAGCAGCTCCACCTGATGAATGAATGAAAGCGAGGGACGTCGCTTAGGCAACCACAGTACCTCAGCACGCAGCCTTTTCATCACGCAGGACATACTACGCTGAAGAAGCAAATCTTCCCCGAAGTCCACTTCATTGGACCCCCCCCCCCAAAAAAACGTAGAATCTCAATTGATCCTATGGATGTTCAAATCTACGGGAAGACTCCCTTCATACCTGCCCCGCCCCTTCCTCCTTGCAGAGGTCGATGGCGAACGCCAGGTCCATGGCGGCAAAGACGGCTTCCGCCTCGCCGGCCTGCGAGTGACGGATCAGCTGACGCAGGCTCTCGTACATCACCGGGTCGAAGAAGGCAAAGTCATGCCAGTTCACCTGCACACACACACACACAGTTGTTAAAATGGTCTGACATGCTATTCCATCGACAGAGAGCGTATACAAGTGTGGGCTGGCCTGGGTGGCGAGGCCGTCGTCTTACCTTCCTGCCCAGCAGCACTTTGATGACGTGTCTGTTCAGGGTGATGGGGCACAGCTCGTTCTGCAGCAGACACAGGCCCAGTATCCTGAGGAGGAACACATTCACACGCTTATCTCCTTTGTCCTCGGACACGACTGGTTCCGCTCGACGGTGCTGATCCAAGCTACACCTGAAGCGAGCTCCACACTGCTCTGCTTCAACAAGATCAACTAGGGACTATTAGCCCCCCTTCTATCCTTCAGTCCTTACCTGCCGATGTTCCGGAAGCAGTTGAGGCGGGCCTCGGTGTTCTTGCCGGGCCTGGGGCAGTAGAACCCTCTCTTGCCGGGCTGGTAGAACAGGGGGGCGTTGTCGTCGCCGTCGTCAGGGTCGTCCATCTCCATGTCGACAACACTGCGGGTGGAACCGTGGCGCTTGCGGTTCTCTGCCTGCTAGAACCGTGGAACGGGGGGGGGGGGGGGGAGAATTCAAAGTGAGATTTACTCGTATCCAAACTCGTTATGCATTTTGCAGGGTCACATGACGGCAAACGATTTCTCAGACACAGGACAAACACTTTGCGGTCTGAAGGGGAGTTTACTTGTGCTTTCTCAGGGGCCTCCAGCAGCCCCAGGTCCAGTATGCTGTCTGCTCCGTTTTCCCTGTTAGGAGACAGGAAGTAGTATCAGTTAGTGATATGAACCGATTCGTGATACATTATGAATACGCTTATTTCGTTAGTCGTGAAATTGCGTGATTGTGTACCTTCCGTGAGCAATGAGCAGCTCCATGGCCTCCTCCACGCGGGCCCTGAGGGAGTCCTCACTGGCCAGCAGCAGCAGCAGCTGGGCAGGGGACAGCTCCAGCAGCATCCCCGTGATCTTACTGGCAAACGCCTGGGGGGGGGGGGCGCAGGAGCACAGCCTGGGTTCATGTCTGGCCCCTTCATACCGTCACCCACATACAGTACCAGTGAGGTCTGCTATATAACTAATATGCTCCCAGTCACAAAAAAATGGTGAGGCTTATTTCAGTGTTCCAAGTGAAGTGGAGCGTGTTAGTTTTACCGGCTGCATGGCGTGGACGCGGGGGTACAGCCTCTCCCCCAGGGCCTGTCTGTGGGCAGGCAGGGGGTCGGGCTCGTCGCTGGGGTTCCCCTCGGAAGCCGGCCTGAAGGGCCGAGTGTCGATGGACAGCTGCCTCCTGGAGTCCCTGTCACAAAGAAGCCCCGTGTTAAAGCAGATTTGCTCAGACCCTCTGAGAAAATCGCTGGTCTAAACACGACGGTATGGAGTCACAGCAGGAAGGAGCAACGTCACGTCTGCACCTATCCCAGTCCTGGAAGTTTAGAGACGGTTCTCCAGGACGGGAGGGAAGCGACAGTGAAAGCGGCCCCAAAGTCCAGCCAGCTGGGCAGCCTGGAGTCAACCCCCCTCGCCCCTCCACTCACCTGTCTCTGTCTCTCCTGGAGCCTGCCCTCAGCCCACCGCTCCTCCTCTCCCTCTCCCGGTCCCTGTTCCTCAGACGCTGCATCAGATCTGCACACGCACGCACACACACGCACACACAGAGAAGGAGGAACGTTAAGAAAACGCTTCATTTAAGTGTTACGGAAATCTCTATATGCAGCCCCCCCCCCCCCTTCCTCCTCAATCACCACCACCAGAGCAGCCACCTCCACCATGTTCAATACAAATGCCATCACATGAGGTGGGCGGGGGGAGGGGGGAGAGAGAGGGCGGGGGGGGGGGGGGGGGGTAAAGGAAATTCCATGGTAGCGTCTGTGGTCATACTTGAGTTGTAATCGTGATGACACGTACTGCTGGCCTGCATGCCCTTGCTGACGCTCTGCACACAGTCCAGGTTGGGAAGCTTGTCGTTGGACAGGAAGGCCAGGGCGATGGCCGTGTAGAAGCTCCGCGCCACGCCGCTGCCCTCGCCCGGCTCGTCCTTGAAGGTGACCTTGACGCGGTGCACCGCCATGGGCGTGGTGGTGCACCGGCGGCCGAAGTGGGTGTTGAGCTGCCGCATGGTCTGCTGGATGAGCTGGTCGCGGTCGCGGTCCACCTCCAGGGCCAGGTCGCGGGACTGCAGGTTCCGCAGCTTCTCCATCTCGCGGCGGAACTTGGACTCCTTCACCTCGAAGCCGCCCAGCTCCGTCAGGATCTAGGGACGACACGGGAGCAGGGCGGTTAGAGAGAGCGCGGACGGGTTTAAAACCTTCGACCCGATTGAGGGTTATGCCCATTTTAACGCGTGCTTGTGTTATGACGAGCCACCCTGTGTGCGTGCGAGACATACCGAGCCAGGCTCGGCGCCGACGTCCTCCATGAAGACGCGACCGAACAGCTCCAGAGACAGACGCCAGCGGCCCAGGAGCATGTCGTGGGAGATCACCATCCCCATGAAGCTACAGTGGGGTCTGGGGAGGAGAGGGAGAGCAGGCGGAGAGGAGAGAGAGGGGAGGAAGAGATTATGGACGGAGATCATCGATTGTGTGCCAACCTACATAATTAACGTCCGCGTGTTGACAGTCTATGGACCGACAAGACCGAATAATGCAGTGAGTCAAGGCCTTCGTCAAAGCCAACGTTATCCATCTACAAGAGGATATCTGAGCAGGTTTTGAGTGCAAACCCAGTGACACCTCCGATCAGGTCCTTCTGTACCTGAAAGAGGGGAGGGGCGGTCCATCGCTCTCGGTCAGGCCAATCTCAGCCAACAGGCTGCTCTTGAGCTGGGCGGCCAGGTCGTGGGGGGACGGGCCGGGCTTCGGGGCCTCCATCTCCTGCTCTGCCATGGGCTGGTCCTCTGCGCCGCGCTGGGCGCTCGCCATGCTCATCACGTTCTTCAAATTGGCAGAGTAGGACATCTTGGTGGGCAGGATCTGCGCCGGGGGATCAAGACGCCACTTTGCTGTAGTCAAAGTGCATTGCTAACGAGCCACGTGTTGGGTTTTTTATGACTGTAGAATGGAAAATGTAGCAGAGGTGACTGGCTGTGTTCCAATATCTTCGCTGGCAGGCCGAACATTGCCTCCTAGTATGCTAGGGCCCGTTTTGAGCATCCTAAAGCTTCCTGCCTTTCCTGAGGTAATCTCAGAACATGAGTGAACAGGTGACAGACAGGTGCTGGTCCATGTCACCAGTCTAACCCCATCAGACATGTGACTGAGTTTCTACCCCCCCGACCCCTCACTGACGACGGCTCGAGCCCGGTGCTTGTAAGTGCCCTGGGTCCCAAGGTGGGGTCCTAGTGTGGATATTGGAACACAGCCGGTGATGGGTGCTGTCCGGTGCAGAGTGGTGGTGGGTGGTATACCTGAGAGGAGGGGAGAGAGGAGCCCATGTTTACCTCCAGGCAGTTCCTGTCCATGCTGGCCTCGGCCAGGCCCTTACTGGCCATGTAAGAGGAGGAGGAGGAGTACAGGCCCTGACTGGGGCGGCCAAACAGATCCTCCTTCCTGGCATTGGGCTGGTAACGGAGCGAGCAAACACACTTGTTAGGGTTTTACTATGGGCTGTACGGTCGCAGATGACGTGTATCCTTTGAGATTTGTCGAGAGTGACTCTGCAACCTCATGCGCAAGTACGTACGCAACCGACGTGACCAATGGACCAGTGAGCATGGAGGCTGACCTGCAGGAGGTGCGGCTGGTCGGCCAGGGGGATGGCCTCGGCCAGGGGGACCTCGAAGGGGTTGGGGGGGATGCAGCCCAGGAAGGTCATGGAGTCGGAGCGGCGGAAGAACGGGTGGTTCTGACCCGTCTCTGCCGGGACCGGGTCCTCGTCTTTGTCTTGGAGGGTGGAGCCTGTTGAGGAGGGGGTCAATAACCAATGGAACACTTATAAACTCACCACTTTGAGCAGCAATTACATTTCCTGTACACCAAAACTGCTAATAAATCGCTTTCCTTGCTTGACACTATCCTGGATTATCAGATACTGGCATTAAACGGTCGGGTTGATTAAAATGAAGGTTCTACTGTGGATTTCTGGTCTGTTCTAAGCTGGGGGGACTGTACCTTTAGGAGATGCTTTCTTCTTCCTGCCTCGTCTCAGTCTAACTGTCTTTCTTCCGTGTCTTTCCTGACAGGCCAGAACCCCTAACACTGTTTTACACACCAGCATGCAGACCGGGGGGGGGGGGGGGGGACTTTAACATTGGCCTCTCATCCGACCAAGCAGTGGTACAGGCCTACGACTACACACAGACTGGGTCCTACTATTCCATCATACTCACTCTGATTGGTGTCCTCGTCATTCTCGTGCTCGGAATCCTCGTTGTCCAAACCCAACTCCAGAATCTCCCGGTTTCTAGGGAACGAACAAACAGAATGGTCGGCAACGGGAGCCACGAGCCCTCTCGAGCTTTCGATCTCTGAACTTCGGAATCTCCGACCGAAAACAGTCTCGCTTGAGAGAAACAAAACATGAAACAACTGGAACCAAAACACACAAGATGACAAGGCGTGGGCCCGCCCCCCTCACCTCTTCCGGTCTATCTGGGGCGTGTCCAGGGTGGTCTGCTGGTTCATGGCCTTGATCCAGTAGATGAGCGCCTGGAAGACGTAGGCCACGTGCTTGAGCGAGCACACGTCCAGCACGGGCAGCACGTCCGAGTGCTCGTCGTTGTGCGAGCGCATCAGGGACAGGGCGTAGTTCAGGAAGTCCCCGCGCGCCGACATCATCCCCTGGCGCGCCGTCAGCAGGGTGGCCGCTCGCCTGGGGGGGGGATCACAACAGATGTCACCCACAGGAGCGCGGCTCTCGTTAACGCCAATGCCCGACTTGGCGGTTTCTCGCCTACAATATGGTTTAGTGACTGATGATTGACAGGTTTTGAGTTGAGGGGAAGCCGCTCGGGGGGGGGGGGGGGGGGGGGGGGGGGGGGGGGATGGACTCGTCCCAGAGAGGAGGCGGAGCCGTACCTGCGTCCCTCCAGCGTGCGCAGGGTGGCCTCCTCGCGGGCCGTCATGCGCTCCCTGCGGGCCGAGTGCTGCGAGGCGTGGAGCGGGTGGGAGGGGTGGCCCGGGTCGCCGGCGGACGACAGCGCCGAGCCGTAGCGCAGCTGGGCCTCGGTGGAGTCCATGATGGACACCATCCAGTTCCAGGTGGGGATCAGCTTGTCTTCCACGAAATTCTGAGAGACACGCGCACACAAAACGGTTTACTTGAATGGAAACAGACCCGGTCTGCGTCAAGACGGTGTACGACCACAGTGACTTCCTGTATTGCGTGACAACAATGCTCCTCTATGTGTGTGTGTGTGTGTGTGTGTGTGTGTGTTCTGCGCTACGCCCGTCCGAGTCCCTACCTGCAGGTTGACGGCGTCCTGGTAGGTGAGCTTGACGGCGGCAGGGTACTGGGAGTACACCAGGTGGTTGTACTTGGGGATGAGACTCATGAGGTCGGAGATCTGGCGGATGACGATGCTGTAGGCGCGGGCCAGGCTGCTGGCCGAGGTCAGGTAGCTGCTGGAGTTGCTCGCCTCCAGGGCGGCCGCAGCCGCCGCCGCCGACGAGCTGATGGCCGAGCTCCGCCGCAGGTTGGACGGGTCGATGTAGATCAGCCCTGTGGAGCTCGCTGAGCACACACACACACACACACAATTAGGTTTCTACTACGAACAAGTTTCATGTATGCGCCCAAGTTATTTTTGTTATACTAAAAGGTTGTTCTGTGTAGGTGTGTGTGTGTGTGTGTGTGTGTGCCCCAGTATGTTCTGTCTAGGTGTGTGTGTGTGCCCCATGATGTTCTGTCTAGGTGTGTGTGTGTGTGTTTTGCGCCCCAGGATGTTCTGTCTAGGTTCTCCCCTCCAGGGCGGTGCTGACCGGCAGGCGTGGAGGTGCTGGGGGGGGTGCTGCCTGTGGCCCTCTGGCTGGGGGTGTTCCTCACGGCCCACTGCATGGAGCGCGGCGCCTGGGCGGCGCTGTTGGCGTGGGAGGAGCTGGTGGTCCGCTCCAGCGGCTCGTCGATCAGGAAGGTCTCGTTTTCCACGTCGTCGCTCTGGCTGCTGCTACTGTCCGAGTCGCTCGAGTCGTTGGACTGGGAGTCGTCCTCGGAGAAGAAGGCGGGGACGCTGCTGGCGCCTTGGGGAGGGGGAGGAGTCAGGGAGGAGAGGAGGAGGAGTCAGGGAGGAGAGATCGGGGGAAGTGAGGAGGCAGGAGAGAGAGCAGCTTGAGTGAGTGACTGGATGTCGTCTCTCCCTCCTCCCCACCTCCCCCAGGTAGGAGTGCAGGTTAGTGATCCACACCACCACAAGGCCAACCTCTACAGTCCACCAACATGGAGGGCACAGCTCAAACAACAACACTGGCTCGCCTTTCCCTCTCACTGGCCTCTATCATCATCGTAGTGACTTGGACCTGGGTACAGGCACAGCAACACTGAAACTCTTAACATTTACAATGCCGCTATGACAGGACCAAGGGCCCCATTAGTGAGAGATGCAGACAGGAAATCGGAAAGGGAACAGACCCAAACACCAAACCAGTTAGCCAGCACCCACAGAGAGACTAGGATAAGTGTGTTATTCAGAAAGGGGGGGAAAGAACAGGAAGTTAGACTGGACAGAATGACAGGATTAGTTAGTGGTGATGTGATGGCGTGATAAGTGAGATGGGAGGGCTTTGCTGTGGGGATTCTCGGGAAGAAGAGCAACTCTTGTGCACTCTGCAAGTTCACTCTGGCCCTGAGCTGATATGCATCAAAGTAAAGAGAAGCCCATACCAAACATAGGAAATGCCAGGGAGACCCTACTTCCTGCAAATGAAATACAATCAGGGTTTTGAGCCAGGAGGAACTGAGACGGTCTGCTGTGATGATGTCAGCACTTTGGTCATGTCAACAGGCGGTCAAATCAACGTTCGTCCTCGTCAAGGAGCTTGGGGAGAAGCGGGCTAGGGTGTGTCTGGGGGGGGGGTGAAGTCTGCCTGGGCTGGAGATCAGGAAACCTCCGTACCACCTGTCTGGCCTTGATGGACCATCTCAGCCTGTAGCTAGGTATACTGTCCAATAAGCTCGCCTGACTGACATCACTAGGGATTTCACTTTTTCGAAAAGGTCTTGGACGATATAGATCCGTTACATCTTGACAAGACGACCCAAACGAGAACCGTCCGCGTACCTGCTTCGGAGCCGGCCGTTGCCGCGGTGACCACACTCCTGCGCCCGCTGGCGTTGTCCTGGTTGCTGTGGTTACTCTCGCTGTCGCTCTCCGTCTCGGCGGCTGCGAGCAGGTCCAGCTCCATGTCGCTCCCTTCAGGGGGTGAGGGAGAGGAGGAGGAGAGAAGCTTTAAAACACCGGCCCCTTACTGACAGAGGGGTTCGCGTCCAAAATGGCCGACCGTGTTAACGGCAGACTCGATCCTCCGGGCCTCTCTCACCGTCTTCGTCGTGCTCGTCGTGCTGCCCCTCCGCCTCTGCGTTCTCCTCCCCCTGCTCCTCCTGGTCGTCGTGGTGATCCTCCTCCCCCGCCACCCCTTCGACCACCTCCACCTGACAGACACACAGACACACGGGTGACCCATAGCTCTGGGAGGAAGAGGAGAGAGAGAGGTGAGGAAGAAGCTTCTGGATAGAAGTCCTGGGTAAAAGGTCCAGGTGTGGCGTCTGACAGGAAGATAAGCTGAAAAGCAGCAGGATGGTTCCGGAAGGTTCCGGCCGAGGCTGCTCACCTCCTCCACGTCTGCGGACACAATGTCGTCCTGCTCCTCGTCCCGCCCCCTGGCCGGCTGGGATTGGCTGCTGCGGCGGGGCTGAGGGTTTCTGATGATGTAGGAAGATGCTGTCTGACTAGAACTGAGACACACACACACATACACACGCAAACTATCAATCGCAGAAACTAAAAAACATCAAAAGTATGTGAGCCAAAGTTCCTTTCATACAACTGAGCTACAGGGCAGCGTCCAGGCGTCTTGAGAGTAACCCACGACGACAAGCGAGCAACGCCACACTCACTTGCTGGACTGGTCCGGGGAGGGCCGGGGGGGCAGGGGCTCCACGGAGAAGAGCTCCTCGCTGCCCTGCACGGCGTCGATGCTGGTGCTGGCCAGGGTGAAGGGGGCGGTGGGCCGGGCCACGCCCATGCGCACGGGCACGATCAGAGACTCGGCCACGTTGCAGAGCTCCTCCACGGCGTAGGGCAGCAGGGCCTGGAACACACGCCGGCACTTCCCAATGGGCTGGGGGATGAAGTTACTGCAGAGAGAGGGAGGGAGAGAGAAGGAAAGAGAGAGAGAGAAAGGGAGAGAGAGAAAGAAAGACAGAGAGAGAAAGGGAGAGAGAAAGACAAAAAGAGAAGGAAAAAAGGAAAGAATGGAAAGAAAGAGAGAGAAAGAGAAAGAGAGAGAAAGAGAGAGAAAGAGGGAAAAAAGGAAAGAAAGAAGGAAAGAAAGGGAGAGAGAAAGAGAAAAAGAGAGAAAGAGAGAGGGAAAAAAGGAAAGAAAGAAGGAAAGAAAGAGAGAAAGGGAGAGAGAGAAAGAGAAAAAGACAGAGAGAGAAAGAGAGAAGGAAAGAAAGGGAAGAAAGAGAGAGAGAACGCCACACACACACAGGGTGGGGTCAGTCACGGTACAGATGAACAACAGGTCAGCTGTAGGCTGAGGGGGAAAAAAAACGGACTCAAACGCGAGTTAGTACTTTTTCTTTTTGGACGAGGCCATCTCCACGCTGAGGATGACGAAGACCCGGGCCACGGAGCGCAGGAACCTGCGGGTGACCACGATGGCCTCATCCCTGCGTCCGGCCGTGTACTTGTTCTGCAGCTCCTTCACCAGGGTCCCCAGCAGGGTGTCTATGAACTGGGGCACAGGAAGAGGGGAAGGTAGAGGAGAGGAGGGAGAGGAGAGAGACTTCACACACCTGGAAAAATGGCCCTATTACAATTTGGTTTCAGAAATCTTTTGGTGTCCATGTGTTGGGATCCACATAGGATGACGTCTGATTAGTAAAAGTGAATGTGCATGATTTCCGACTCGGGGTTCGGGTCCCGTCTGTCTGTGCGAGTGTGTGTGTGTTGGGGGGGGCGGGGCGAGGCAGCCCTACTTACGGTGATGTCAGGGGCACACTTGACAATGAGGCAGTGTGTGAAGCAGTCCAGACGGATGGTGCCGCTCTGCTGGTTCAGGTACACCTGCTCCTCTGGCAGGAGGTGGGCAGTCCTGCTGCTGGCACTCAGACTGAGGGGGGGGGGGGGGGGGGCGGTAAACAGGCGAGAGAAGGGAGGAGAGGGAGAGAGAGGCGAGTTGAAAACGTATGACGACTCCACAGGTACATGATACTGTGGGAAAGCGAGTGGCCCCTCCCCCTCTGTGCATTCAGCCTATGACGCCACAGAAAGGTTTCCGGGACAGGCAGAATTCAGCCCAGCTCCAGGAAGCGTTCCATGCGTCTCGAGTGAGATGGTTCCTGGTACAACCTGCATGGCTGCGTCTTGGTGCCAAGAGAGGGGCAAGCAAAAGGCCTTTCCACTGAAAGCGGGGATCGATCTCTTATATCGCTTCGGATTTTAAATGGGGAGAGGATTTGCTTTCCGACATCCTCACGATCCTGCTCAGTTAAGAAGCCCTGGCGGCCATCTTGTCTACTCACGGGTCTTTGTTCTCCTGGGAGCCAAACATGATCATGGACTTGAGGGCGTTCCAGTCCTGCAGAACCCTCTCCAGGGCCAGCTGGGCGAAGCGGGGAGGTTCCAGGTCATGGTCGGGCATGTCAGAGTCTGGGGGAGGGAGGGAGAGAGAGGGAGTTCCAAAAATATTAGAAAACAACAGAGAGAGAAGCAGAGATAGAGAAAAGGAGAGAGAGAGAAACAGAAGGGGGAGAGAGAGAAAGAGAGAAAGCAAGAGCAATAGAGAAAGAGGAGAAACAGAGAGAAAAGTAGAAAGAGGAGAAACAGAGAAAAGTAGAGAGAGAAACAGAGAAAGGGAGAAAGGGGAGAGGGAGAAAGCAAGAGAGATAGAAACAGAGAGAGAGAGAGAGACAGTGTGGAGGGGGTAGGAAAGTGAGAAACAAGAAAAAGGAGGCCAGAGAGAAGAGAGCCAGATGCCTGTTGTCACTACGTGCGCTGGGTCCAGGTGCAGGAAAGTGGAACTCAATCGCATTTGCATTCTTGTGTGCTCCACATGACACCAACCCCCTGAATAGGAGCCTGTAACATCAGCCAGCATCCATGCAGGGTCTGGCTACCCCAGGGCTCTGAGCAGTGACATGACCCCCCCACTGTGGGGCAGAGGTGTTGCTGCACCCACCTTCGGCATTGGCTGCCTTGCGGTTCCGGTCCTCTCTGATTCGCGGAGGCCGGTACTGGCAGTGTTCCACACTCTGCCTAGCAACAGTCTGGACCAGGAAGAGGAGGATGTGCTCCCCCCTATGGATAGAGACGGAGAGCAAAAGAGAGTCACTTAAGCTGCCAACAAACAAACAAAAAAAGACTTGCGTCATGTGGATGAAGCCAGGTCAGCTGACAATCAACAGAACACAGAAGAGTGTGTCTGGGTTGTGTGTGTGTGTGTGGGGACCCACCTGCTGTTGGGCGTGGTGACCAGGTTGGTGGTGGTGAGGAGCCGGTAGAGCAGGTCCAGGCGGGCAGCCTTCTGGCCAGCGATCAGGGTCTTACACTTACACTTCTCCCAGCAGTCACAGTAGGCTGTGGGGGAGGTCCTCTTCAGCCTGAGGGGGAGACAGGAATTAGGGTGGTGGAGGATACATGGAACCATACACAGTATAAACACTAGGGGTGGGGGGGGGGAAATCTATTCACATTTGAATCGCGATTCAGTCTTCTAGCGCTTCTCATCGATTCAGAAATGTAAAAAAAAAAAAAGCAATAAATTGTTAATCGATTTTTAATCGATTTGTGACCCCAAGAATCGTTTCGAATCGTGAGGTACCAAAAGATTCCCACCCCTGATAAACACATAATATCCATTTAATTATTGCCATCCTTCCCACACAATGAAAACAAGATTCCAGTTGGCATCTGGGTAGAAGCGTACAGCCACCGTGACTGCTACAAAACCTGGAGACCAGCCACTGCAGACGGCAGCAGTAAGCTGGGCTGTCTCCATGGCGACCAGTGAGGTACTTACTTGCAGTCGTGTCCCTTGTGACAGACCCTGGCACACTCTGTACAGCAGCACAGGGACTCCAGCAAGCCGCAGGTCCGGCACTCAAAGATGTCCTGCACACACGCACGCACACCCACACACACAGAGAGAAAGAGAGAGGAGAGAGAGGGGGAAGGGGGCGTGAGGGTGTGAATAAATCACAGGTCTTATGATGCTTGCAGACCTAACCCTCTTAGGCTTGAGCCTGTGCCTGCTGTGGTGTGAAAAACACACACACACACACCAAAACACAACACATCAGGAGGGAAAACCTCCATGTGGGCAAATGTCTTTTGGCAGGTTGTCAAAAAGTATCAAAATCAACCACATCTGCCCAGCATCTACTGAGGGCTGACTGGCCCCCCACACGCACGCACACACGCGCGCGCACACACACGCGCGCGCGGCTCGGACCTGGTTGATGTGCTCGGCGCCGGTCCAGGTGAAGCTGCAGGTGTCGTTGCAGCAGAGGACGTAGAGAGGAGAGTCGTCCGGGTTGGTCCCAGAGGGGCAGATCATCTCCATAAACACAGAGTCTGCATCCTCCTTCTCCAGTATGCCAGGGTCACCCACTACACACACACACACACACGCACACAGTGAGGAGGGAAGAGGCGCGGAGCACACACACACACGACGACGCATGCCCTCTTGATGTGGAGCACAGAGAGCAGACGAGTAAGTGTGAGCTGTTTTGCAGTGTGGCGTGCGCGTCCTACCCTTGGCCATCTTTTGTGCCGCCTCCAAAACCGTGATGGCGGCAGGGTATGCCCTCCCGCTGACCGCCAGCATGAAGGGGGTCATTCCACGGGCATCCCTGTCAGAAACACAACACACTTCAGACAGAGTGCGGGGGGGGGGGGGGGGGGGGGAGAGAACACAACACCATCCGTCTGCAAAACAACACCGAAAAAAAACTGCTTCTGGGGCCAGAGGGAGGTAAGGGTTCAGTTTGAAAACACCTCCTTTCTCAGTCTCCTGTGCAGACTGGCCGACAGACCCGTTAGAAGAGCCCCCCCCTGTTTTGCTACTCCGACAATGTTGGAACGGAAAATAACTGCCTCCGAGAGTTACCGCAGAGAGACCAAACAAGAAGTCCCAGAGCCGCACTGTCCACATGCAGTGCTGCACTTGCGCTTTAAGAACACTCCTACAGAGCAGTTTTTGTTAAGGAAATGAGTCAGGAAATGACAGGACTTTTGGAGTTTAGGAAAGAGAGAGAGAGGGTGAGTCTCGTACTTGGCGGAGAGCAGCTGGCGGAGGTGTGGCCTCAGGACCACGCTGTCACACATCAGCTTGAGGATGAGGTGGGCGTTGGCCTTGCGGTCCTTAGACTCCACCACAGACGGCTCCGAGGACGGGCCTGGGGGCGGGGCCAACAGTCAACATCACACATCCAAGGACATTTACAGAGGGGGGATTTCTCAGCTCTGAGCTAAGCAGTTCCAAGATTGGAGGTTAAGGTGAAAAGAGTGTGTGAGAGCCTGTGTGTGTGTGTGTGTGAGACCTGGTATGGTGGAGGTGCTGGGTCCTAGGCTGGTCCCGGTGGAGGCAGTGGTGAGGGAGCCCACAGCTGGGGCCAGGATGAAGTCAATGTCACCATCTGCCAGGAAAAATCCGGAACAAGCCACGGTTAGACACAGGTTGCACACTAAGCTGCATTTGCATGTAGCTGCGCTCCGAGCCAGGCTTCCTAAGGTACGGTCTTACTGTAACCGATGCCTCCCTGACAGGGGCACGGAATAATAATAACAACACAAATGGCTTCCAGTGTGTGTGGTGCATCATGGTCTGTGTGTACCTGGGTCCATAGGAGGGGGGTCAGGCACCCAGCTGGGCGGGGCTATGGGCGGAGACACGGGGTCCTGGTGGTCGCTGGACGAGGGCCCAGACTCGTGGCGTCCGAGTCCTGCGGCTCTCAGAGAACGCCTCATCATCTCTCTGAGACGTAGACTGGACGCACCACACACACACACACACACAGACAAGGGGTTATGATAAACAAGAAGAAGAACTTCAGTTAAATCCAGATGTGTTGAGTGAGACGACCAGGCTGTCCTCAGAGGAGCGGGCTTGCTTTACCCTCTGCTGCTGGAGGAGCCTGTGCGGTTCCCAGAGCTGTTGCTGGAGACCACGGAGATGGCGTTGGCGATGGCCTCCACGGCCGACAGGCGCTCCGCAAACGTGTTCCTCTCGGACCGTTCAGCTTCTGGAACACAGCCAGACCCAGTTATACGGAGGGAGGGAATGAGGGAGGGAATGAGGGAGGGAATGAGGGAAAGAGGGAGGGAAAGAGGGAGGGAGGGAGGGAAAGAGGGAGGACAAACAAACAGAAAAGTCCCAAAGCCATCGGTCAGTCCCGTATCACGCGATCCTTTGGCGACTTCCAAGGCGTGGCTCCCGGCGACAGGCGGCCCCGGCCGGGCCCTGGAGCACTTACCTTCCTCTTCCTTGGTCTCCTTGTTGCTGACGGGGAAACAGACGGAGACGCAGGCGTGGAGGACGTTGCGGTTGCCGTCGCAGCGGTGCCCCAGCAGGGCGCCCAGGGCCTGGCCCCCCTGGTCCAGCAGGAAGGCCTGCTCCAGGTTGACCAGGTACTGGCGGCAGGCCTCGTAGTCGCAGCGCAGCACGTGCTGCATCAGCGTCTGCTTCTGGAAGGCACGCGGCCGGGGAGGACAGCGTCAGCACACACAGCACTGACCACACTCTCTGGTTACATACACAGCACCGGTAGTGCTTGCTTCGCTACGTTCGAGTTATTTCATCAAAGTGATGATATGATTATAGCACAGTGTAAAATGCCTGTTAAGGACACGTACACAGGCGGTGCCTGTTGCATGGTTGAACGTCACCCCCCCCCACATCAAACGGGCTTTACCTCGACCGCCATGATGATGATAGCAGCCTTCTTCTTGATGGTGGAGTTGGAGGGCAGGTTGGCCAAGGAGTGCACGCCCATGCCCAGGCTGGCGATGGGCGGAAGGTCCAGCCAATCGGGGTCTCGGATCCCGCCCATGCAGTCTTTGGCCATTGGGTAAATGGTGCCGTTGCCATCCCTCAGGATGATGGGAGACTCCTGGGGGGGGGGGGGGGGGGGCGAGAAGAATCCAGGTCAAACAAGCCGCACGAGGAAGGAATACAGGCCAGGTACAAATATAGGAAGCCGTCCGTCTCTGCCAGTGAACCAACACGTAAACACACGAGGAATGAATGTCCCGTGCAGGAGGTTCGAACACTCGTCTGGCACTGTGTTCATGTGTACAGCGGTGTCCGGTCTCTCTGGACGCTGGCCTCACCTGGCCCGCGGTGAACACGGCCACGTTGCGCTCGCTCTGCCCCAGGAAGGCCAGGTTACTGGTGGGGAAGTTGTTCTCCTGCTCCGCCTTGCCGGTGGCCAGGTCAAAGATGCAATACCGCACCCAGTTCCCCGTCTTCAACACGGCATGGACTCCTGCACGGGGGGGTGGGGGGGGGGGGAGATTAGAGCAACATACACACCCAGACACTATTCAGACCGACTGACCGGAACGGTGCCAGTACCGCGCAGGACCGCGCAGGTGTACCTTTGGAGTCGACATTCACAGCCAGGATCTCGGCTTTCTCTGGGATGCAGAGTTTTTTCGGGGTGCGCTGAAAGCAATCGGGAACTTTAGGCGTGCCGCCTGTTTTAACAACCTGTTGGAGGAGGGACAGAACGCAGACCTCAGATCCCTGACATAAAAAAACATGGATGTAACCAGGCGTAGCTGTGTGTAACCAGGTATAACCAGGCGTAGCTGTGTGTAACCAGGTATAACCAGGCGTAGCTGTGTGTAACCAGGTATAACCAGGCGTAGCTGTGTGTAACCAGGTATAACCAGGTGCAGCTGTGTGTAACCAGGTATAACCAGGCGTAGCTGTGTGTAACCAGGTATAACCAGGCGCAGCTGTGTGTAACCAGGTATAACCAGGCGCAGCTGTGTGTAACCAGGTATAACCAGGCGTAGCTGTGTGTAACCAGGTATAACCAGGCGCAGCTGTGTGTAACCAGGTATAACCAGGCGCAGCTGTGTGTAACCAGGTATAACCAGGCGTAGCTGTGTGTAACCAGGTATAACCAGGCGTAGCTGTGTGTAACCAGGTATAACCAGGCGTAGCTGTGTGTAACCAGGTATAACCAGGCGCAGCTGTGTGTAACCAGGTATAACCAGGCGCAGCTGTGTGTAACCAGGTATAACCAGGCGTAGCTGTGTGTAACCAGGTGTAGCTGTGTGTAACCAGGTATAACCAGGCGTAGCTGTGTGTAACCAGGTATAACCAGGCGTAGCTGTGTGTAACCAGGTATAACCAGGCGTAGCTGTGTGTCTGCAGGTGTACCTGTAACTCGTCTATTCTGAGGAGCCTGCAGTCCTGCAGCAGAGAGGACGGGTCTGAGTCGGCGGGAACGACGCTCTGGCTGCTCACGCTGCTCGACGTCCCGGGAAACTTCACAGCAACATATGCCCCATCCACCTTCAGCACCTTGGGTTAGAAGGAAAAACTGTTGAAAATGAAGGGCATCGCGAAGGTGCATCACACAGAGAGAGAGAGAGAGAGAGAGAGAGAGACAGAGAGAGAGACAGAGAAAACATCAGCTGTTAAAGAGTTAGACTGCATACATGCCAACTGTTTTCCAACCGAGACAGTACTGCAGTTTGATTCTGCTTACGACAGCAGCTGCACCGGACCTGAGACTGAAACGCTAACTAACCAGAAATACATTTGTCTCAGGACATATGCCTGAACGAGTGCTTCTATATTTGATACTCTATTCGTAATAATAAAATACCAAAACTCTAGTGTCACAAAATGTTAGGTACGTTACAACAACTTCACACAGTCCTCAAAACAATTAGGCTCTCCTCCCCCGCCTCCCCACAGAAGGGGGGGGGGGGGGGGGGTGAGGGTGGCACCTGTTGTCCTCTGCCGCACCCACCTTTCCCACGGGGACGTTCTTGACATCCTCCACGAACACCACCTCCTTGAGGGGCCACTGCTCCTCGTTCACCTTCTCTTCCTCTTTGGGAGCGGGGGTGGAGCGCCTCCGCTCTGCAGCACAGCACACACACACATTAGCGACACACACACACACACGTAGGACACAGCAGGACTGACTCCAATCAACCAGGCTCACACACTCATCAATACCCCCATAAAACGCAAACATGTTCCAAGTGAGCCCAATATCCATGCCAACATATCTTTATTTATTGCTAAACCATATTGCACTTAAAACTTATCTTTGAGCCTATGGTGTAGGAATAACATTTAGGAGATGGCTAATGTCAGGCTTCCTGTAGACCAGCTGTGCCATCTGTTTGATGAAACAAACAAGAGGACCCCAGAGACTAGAGGTGGTGAGGGGGGGGGCACGTACTGTAGGGCAGCGAGGCACTGCTAGCAATGGAGGACGTGTCACTGCAGGTGGAGGCTGGGGAGGGAGGGGGCCCCATCTCCGTCTTCACCAGCTCAGGCTTGTTGCTCTCCGTCCTGGGGGGGGAGGGGAGGAGGGGAAGGGGGTGTTAATGAATGTGAAACGGGCTGGCTAATGGCCAAGTGCAACAGCTGCATGTGATAGGCAGCATGAACAAAGGAGAATTTCGTCCGTGTCAAAGACAAGTCCACAGACGGCAGTTTCACAGGTTAGAGAGTGGCAATCCAGTTTGGTTGACACGGTCTAAAATCAGACCCTGACAGATAGCTCTCTCTCGTGTCAAACCCAGTCAGGAAGCAGGCCATGGGTCCGGACCGGGCTAGCATCAAGGTCATCGCGGATGACGTAAGCGCGCTGGGGTGAGGAGACACTCACTTGATCTCCTGGGTCTTGGTGGTCTTGTCCATGTTCTTGAGGCTCTCGGGGGAGCGCAGCTGGAATCGGCAGCTGTCGTTCATGTTCCAGACCGACTCCAGCAGGACGCCCACCTTGGGGATGCCCGCGTTGACAGAGAAGGCCACGGCGCCCGCGTGGTACAGGGGGTTGTTCCTCAGGCACACCTGGGAGAGACACCAGAAGCATTTCAATCGACCTGTCAATCCAATCTGCTATGCTGATGGTTAAAAACAAATACTGGATACATATTGGTTTGTGGCTGCCCGTGATCATGTAGAACCGCAGCACCAAACCTAATCCCTGCTGCCAGACCTTAAGAACTGCAGTGCCCAGACCCTCACCTGAGTGCCCACTGTGATGTTGGGGATTGAGGAAATGCCTGCGCTGGACTTTGGCTTCTTGTTTTTGGCTCGAGCCTTCTCCAGCATCTTCTTCCTCTGACTGAAAGGCACGACACCCCTGCAGGAAACAAGAGAGCGTTAAAACCAAAAAGAACAGAACACTTATTATCGGAACATTATAACCCAGGACTGTCACTCAACAGGCAAGCACCCATGTTTGGGTTTGTGTTAGTTGAGCACTTAAAATATGAGGGAGAACAGGGAGTTGGTGTTTGACTTTGACAACTTCCTCCTTGGAGCTAAAGGGTTTTCAAGTTTGCGTGATTGGAAAAAGTCTTTGAAGTCCTTGTAAGAAAATGTGAACGCTGAATATCAGGAGTGGGATCAACTGTGTAATTACATTCCAATCTTTCAAGAGATACAGCTTTACGTCAAAAGATAAAAGCTGATTATCCCTCAGAACATTCATTTCACAGCAGCCGAACCACCAGAAGCTCGGCACCCGAGAACACACAGTGACAACCTCTTCACCATCCCTACCCTGACACTACCACAGTCGGAATCACAGCCGTACGCTGCTGGTTCGAGGCTTGGGTGGGGCCGTCTCTGTCCTTCCAGACAGGGAGAACTCACCACCAGTAGAGGCTGCTGTCCAGCTGGACGCAGCTGTAGAGGGCGCAGCAGTGCAGGGACACGATGCGCTCCCCCTGCAGCTCCGGGAAGGTCTGGGCGCTGTGCTCCAGCTTGGAGGCCACCGTCATCAGGGTGTCATCCACCCAGGTGGCCACCTGCTCAGACACACCCCGAACAATTAGACATTTAGCCCGCCAGAACAGGATATGGGAACTGCTTGTGCTAAAGGCTGGACGGTTCTAGACAATACATTCTGCGCCCTCTCTTTAGGATTTATGACGTCGTCGGTAGGTGGAGCAGTGCCGTTACCTTGTTGGTTTCCGTGGCCACGGTGGCTCTGATGCTGTTGGCCGACAGCAGGGTGATTTTCTCATTGGCCAGCGCCAGGAAGGACACACGGGGGTGGTGGATAGAGGGGTTCTGATTGGAAGAGGGCATCCTCACATTACATGACGCACTCTACGTACAGAAACGTATCAGACTGCCGTGTCCGTTATGAGGCAGGTCCAAATCAGTGTTGCAGTTCACCTGTGCGTTTCTGTACGGTTCAGGTTCGCTCCACTTCCACTGGTAGAGCTCCCCTTTAGAGCTGACCGCCACCAGCTCGGAGAACAAGGCCCCGATGCTCACAAACTTCACTCCGTCCTAAGGAGAGACAACCAGAGGCACAGAGGCGTCAGTCAGCCCTGGACACCTCCTGGAACGGAAGCTTCTGGAAAAACACCTGAGAGAGCGCTCGGACGAGGGAAAGAATCTAGAAAAGCTCTTTTCATCGGCGGTCACAGCGACCTCGGTTCACCTTCCGCGTGTGCACAAAATGAATAGGGGGGCGTTCCGTGTATACACCAGTACCTCCACACCCATAACACCCCCTACCTATACAGACCATCCCCAGGAAGAAGAAGAAGAAAAAAAAACAACAAGCCCCAGCTCCACGGAGCTCCCACCTTGTCAGGCCACCACTGCAGGTCCTCCCCCAGGGAGACAGGACTCTGCACGGGGATGCTTTTCTTGTCCAGGCTGGGCTCCCCCTCCCGGCTGGTGGAGCCTCGCTCGGTGTCGAACGAGGCCCCGTCCAGCCAGCGCCGCTCGCGCAGCCTCAGGACGGACTCGCGCTCGCGCAGCAGCTCAGAGTCGCGCTCTAAGGGGAGAAGGAGAACTGGTATGCAATGGGGTCACACCAGTGGAATAAAAGTAAGCCACTCTCTGGGAAAGACCCGTCACAATGCATTATCAGAGAGAGAGAGAAAGAGAGAGACTTTAAATTGATTCAACGTCGAGAAGGCCATTTGCGGCCTGGTAATTTGACAGCACGCTCGCTCACATGTTATGATGTGAGGTGAAGGGGGTGGGGAGGGGGGCAGAGAGAGACATGCAGGTTTAAAGTGGGGGTGGTAGTGCTAGGCTGCAGGGGTGCGGCTGGTAATGCTAGGCCGCAGGGGTGGGGGTGGGGGGTCGGCTATACAGCACAGCTTGGCGGGCCTTTCTCAGAGTGCTCACTACAAGGACTAGACCCACAGAGCACGGCTCAACAGATAGCTCTACTTCCCCCGCCCAACTCGACTCCCATCCACAAGCAGCAGGGCCTCCTGCGATGAGAAAAGTTACCTCGCGAGGATCCCAGGCGTGAGAGGGAGGAGCGCCGGAAGGAGGGGTAGCCGAAGTAGCTGATGTCCTCGGAGAACATGGCGTCGGCGTCTATGATGACGCTGGGGTGGGCTGAGTGGATGTCAGCGTCCAGCAGAGACATCAGGTCTTCTGCAGGTCCCACGGGTCGGGGAGAAGAGGAACGGGTCACCATCTTGCCAATGAAAACCTCTCAAACTGTGTGAGAGACGCTGCCTAGCCACCATCTTGATTCGGTTTCTATTGATTGACTGACTAAGAAGGCAATACTGTGGTCTACTTCCAAGCTGCATGGGAAAGGAGGTCAGGCGAGCATCCCTAACCCCCCCGGGTAGGACTACTCACCCCCTCCAGTCAGGTAGGACTACTAACCCCCTCCAGTCAGGTAGGACTACTAACCCCCTCCAGTCAGGTAGGACTACTAACCCCCTCCAGTCAGGTAGGACTACTAACCTCCTCCAGTCAGGTAGGACTACTAACCCCCTCCAGTCAGGTAGGACTACTAACCCCCTCCAGTCAGGTAGGACTACTAACCTCCTCCAGTCAGGTAGGACTACTAACCTCCTCCAGTCAGGTAGGACTACTACCCTCCTCCAGTCAGGTAGGACTACTAACCTCCTCCAGTCAGGTAGGACTACTAACCTCCTCCAGTCAGGTAGGACTACTACCCTCCTCCAGTCAGGTAAGACTACTAACCTCCTCCAGTCAGGTAAGACTACTAACCTCCTCCAGTCAGGTAGGACTACTAACCCCCTCCAGTCAGGTAGGACTACTACCCTCCTCCAGTCAGGTAGGACTACTAACCTCCTCCAGTCAGGTAGGACTACTAACCCCCTCCAGTCAGGTAGGACTACTAACCTCCTCCAGTCAGGTAGGACTACTAACCTCCTCCAGTCAGGTAAGACTACTAACCCCCTCCAGTCAGGTAGGACTACTACCCTCCTCCAGTCAGGTAGGACTACTAACCTCCTCCAGTCAGGTAGGACTACTAACCTCCTCCAGTCAGGTAGGACTACTAACCTCCTCCAGTCAGGTAGGAATACTAACCTCCAGGAAGGTAGGACTACTAACCCCCTCCAGTCAGGTAGGACTACTAACCTCCTCCAGTCAGGTAGGACTACTAACCTCCTCCAGTCAGGTAGGAATACTAACCTCCAGGAAGGTAGGACTACTAACCTCTAGGCAGGTAAGACTACTAACCTCCAGGCAAGTAGGACTCGCTGGCCGTGTCATCTCCGTCATCTCCATCCTCGTCGTCGCGGCTCAGTAGGTTGTTGACGGCGAGGTTGACGTCAAGGTTGGTGCGCTGCAGCTCTCGGATGATCACGCTCCGAGACTTCCCCTGGAGCACGACCTGGGCCTGGGGGAGGGACGCATGCATGAGCACCTGAGCACTCCAACAGGCAACTGAACAGTGGTGTCCAGTTCTTTGCCTCATTCCATTAGGCTCTTACAATTCCCACAATGTTTCCCCTCCCCCACAATGGTACAATCAATGGACACTGAAATAAAGATTTAGAGCAGGTCAAAAAAATCCTATAAAAACATATCCTTCCTTTCCGTCCTTGAGATAAGCTCGTCGGGCACGAGTAATTGATTGGCCGTTTTAGCACATACGGTGGTATCAAATGTGAGGCGTGTGGTCCTGTGTGTGTTACCTGGGAGATGAGTTCCTCGGGGATGACGGAGGCGGGGATGACGGGCTGCGGCTGGCTGCCCAGGAGGCCGGAGCCCCTGTCCCTCCCGGTCCGGATCACCCTGGTCTGTCTGCGCGAGTCCCGGGCAGCAGTGGAGGACCGCCCCGACGAGCCGCCCCCTCCTCCTCCTCCCCCTCCACCGCTCCCTCCTCCTCCTCCTCCGCCTCCTCCTCCACCGCCCCCTCCACCCCCTGCTCCGCTCCCTCCCCCTGCGCCTCCTCCACTGCCGCCACCTCCTCCTCCGCCTCCACCTCCTCCGTTGACTCCGGAGCTCCAGCGACTCCTGTTTCAGGGCAGCACAAGGCCGTGATCAGGGGAGAAGTGACAGCACAGCAGACAGCACACAGGACACTGACAGAGCAGCAGGGGGAGAGCCGGGAGACAGCTGGATGAGACCGAGTACAGCTTCTGGGAAGTCTCCCAGCATCATTCAACTAAATAGAGGAAGCAGTAGTCTGGTACCAGAAAGGCCTGCATTTAATTTCCTCTATGGCTCGAAATTGGTCATATTTTGGCCTGGAGTTTTATTGGATCAGCAAACGGACTACAAAGACCTTGGAAAATCGAAATGTTCCGAGTACAGGGCTCAATAAGAGGTGTGTTACATTAGCCCCCGGAGACGAGCTGAGGGGCTGACGGCCTCAATTACCAGGAAAACTGAGGCGGTCAGGTCTGCATCACCTCAGGAGAAAAAAAACCTTCGGCCAAAACATGGCCGACGTTTCCAGCCATCGACACACAGAAGATGAATTCTCCTGCAGTGTCACAGAGAGCCACTAGTATGCACAAGAAGGCTGCCAGTTTGACGCCGACCCTGACAGAACTTACCCAAGGGTGTTGCCTGCCAGTCTGCCCAGTGTGTCAGAACCAGACAGGAACCAGGGCGGGTCACTAGTCCTGCCTGGCCTGGGGGTCCTTCCTGTCCCTGAACCACTGCTCAACTTTGAACTGGAAACAAAAGATGGGAGATCAGTTACAAACCTATGGGCCCACGGGGGACCTATTAGAAGGCGACCTGGAAACACCAGGTCTTGAGGCCCGTTTGGGCTTCTACTTATGCTTTGTTCGTTATGGGGTTTTTTTGGTTTTTGTTTTAAGATCCAAAACGGGAGGGTAATGGTGGAGGCTAGCATGGCAACACCCTTGGGAATCTGAATTGGCTGCAACTCATTCCTCCTTCAAGACTTTTCCTTTTTTAAAGGTTCTTGGGGTTTTTAGGGCTGCGACTGCTTTCTCCTATACAGTTAACATGGTTGGTACCGTCTATAACAAGTCTACTGGAGCACAAAAACACATCACAGATCATATGGCGCATTTAGGATGGTCCTGGCTTTTTTTCCACAGTGCCTGCTTAGTCCAGTCAGCTGTCTAACTGATTGAAGATCTGCAGTTCTCATTTCCCAAGGATACCCAGAAACCCACAATGATGCTGACTGCGAGGCTATTACCATCTGAAACCATCTCATTTTCTTTTTGAAAAGTTCAGCTTATTTCATCGTGCCAGGCAACAAAACATGTGCTCTGCAGAAAAGCTTAGACCGGTCACATTCTTCCACAGTTTGTCTCAGGGTGATTCTCATGCACGCTTAGCAACTAGAGAGGCCTAAAAAAAACTCTTAAATCACTGTTGGATCCTTCTCTGTTGGCAAGATGTATAGGGTATCAATGAAACTCACAGAATACATGGTCACAGCCAACGTAAAGCCTAGCAACAGCCAAAAGGCACTATTCCTCATTTAAATGAAAGGAGAAAAGGGAAACACTCGATTATCAATGCAACCGTCTCACTGAAACCATTTTACAGATAAGGCATCCCTTAAAGCCTTGTTGGTTTACCGGTTAATGGCCATGTGTTAATTGCAGTTTAAGAAGAATGAACTTAATTATCGGAAGGCAGTCTATCAACTTCATAGGAATACCTCTACAGTAGTGATGCATCTTAACACAACCGTATTAAAACCTATCGGATTGCCAGGCAAACACTGCCAGGATTCTAGAAGCACACATTGGGGACATGAGATCACTCAAGCTAGCAAATCCATGACAAGGGTTTGGCTCAATCTCAACTCGTTTGTTTTAAGCTGTAGATCTATGGATTTTTACCTAGTGAACATTTCTTAATGTTAATCATCTCTATGGATACGCATGTGCTATATTAGTTTGATGAGATTCCCTATCCCTCAATTATATTTCAGTTTGTCCTATGTTTCCGCAAAAAGTCTCAGAATTAGAGCTCTCACCCATCATTGCCATCTGGTTTGCTTAGCTCCAGTCTGTCAGGTTGGACTGCAAAGCTGATCCTGCAAACACGTCCATCCTGGAAAAGAAAAAACAAAGCTTCTTATCCACTTAATAACATAACAGCAACCTACTCTGCCAGGTCTGACACGGTGCAGGCAAGTTAACATCTAGGCTAATTAACTCAACAGAACAGCCATGTAGCTGAATCAATGAAGCCAGCTTTCCCTCACGTGCATTTGTCTCCAAGAACAAAACCTTTTCACAAGTGAACAGCACTTTCAGCTATAATTCTGTTGTTTATTGGTTCCATGGCAGCAACTAAAAGTGTACTCGATGCATAACTGATTGATGGTCCTGTACTAGTTATGTGGTGGTGATTATCTGGGTATGTCCTTCAATATACCTCTAATAGGAAGCCAGCATGACTTGGTCCAACCACACATTGTTTCAATGTGGCCTGCTCCAACAGACTGAGGTGTGGATGACTACACGGGAGAAAAGGGGAAAAAATTGCAGGAGAGAAAACATAAGAATACTGTATTCCAGCTCAAACAGACATCAAACCAAACCACACTGTATTGCATAACAACAAGAATGTTATTCTAACTCTGATTATGGCCTGACACTCATCCATCACATGGCCCTTGCTTTTTAGACTTCAGCAGTCACATTGCAGAACACACGCAACTTCTCAAGCCAAATTGTTCAAGTCGCCGAGCCGTCTTACCTGTTATAGTTATACTTGTTAAGTTTCTCTGAGACTTCGCGGAGCCTGTTGGGAGCCAAGAAAAGACGGTAAGTTGAAGGAGTTCATTTTCATTCGTGGTGTGAATCTGTGCCCTCTCTATCGTTTCAGAATTAATAAGACACCTTGGGATTCCATGCCCTTCCACAAGACATGAAATAGCCTGTCATGCACAATGCATGAGAGAGACATCTGTTTATTTTGCATATCACGCCATTAAGTCTAATTAGATTAAGTTAGTCGATTTGAAGAATGGTGTCTGCTGACATGGAAAACAGGGCATTGAGGCCGAATACATCAGTTGCAGCCGATCCACAGACATTTGCAGATCAATCCGGAAAATCAAATAGCATGGCCAGGTGTCTCCTGACATTTACCGATTAAATCAACAATTGAGCACGGGAAGAGATGTAATGGCACATTTGCTTTGTCCACCACTGACCAACAACCACTTCAATACTTGGTACAATATATCAAAATGTCTTATAGGAAATGCATTTGGACAGCATTGCCATTCCGACAGAGAAATGTGACCAGCAATTTACTCCAGGAATCTCATCTTGTAAACAAATGGGGCTGTCCTTTCTATTTTAGAGAAAGGTATTCCTCTGACAACTGTATGCTCCAAAAGGGGTAAGGAAAAGGGTAAGCAAGCTGAGGGGACTGCAACAGCACATGGTAGCCATAGCACCACATGCATGCAGAGCATGCCTGTGTTTCAAAAGAGGGAGCTAGGACTTAACCTAAAGAAGAATAACTGTCATTCTACATCACATTAGTTCATGTGAGTATTCACCCTTGTAGCCATGTACAGACCACCTCAGCCCTTTGTTTCTTTTAGGACGGTCGGGTGGAAAACATTTCTGCGTAGACGATGTAAGGCATAATGTCCAAGATTCAAGCCTCACATTTCCTCCCAAGGTCAAATTGAAATACACTTTATGACACTTCAGCCTATTTATCTGAAAAGTAGAACATCCCCTTAGTCAGTTTGATCTCAATGGATGATATAAATAGGTTTACTATAAATCACCTGCACTGACAAAATGCAGGTCACAATATCAGGAACATAACTGAACTGTTCCATGATGTTGTCCACGCAATGAATGCTGCCAGCTACCCCGCAAACAATACTATGTCATTACACATTCTTTCAGCTGTGACTTAAACTATGCAGTTAAACAACATATGTCTTGGCAGGTGTGTTTACAAAAACAGTTAACCACTTCACAGCCATTGCAAATTGTTTCAACAGAGCTACTGTAGCTTCACATTAACAAGGCTGGATCATTTATTGGCTATCTGGTAGATATATAGTCGATGACTAAATAAACGTTATGCTAACGTTTGTCTTCTACAAATAGCAATGAGGCAAAAACTCCACTTGCCGATAAGTGGCCAGACACTGAACAGCTAGCTAGCAAGTTGAGCTAGGCGTAGCTTGTCATTTACTTAGCCAGCCAGCTAACGTAGCTAGCAACAAAGTAGCCAGCTAACATTAGCTTCTAACCTAGCCCTTTTTAGCAGGCTAGCTAGCTAGCTGTCTTTATTGATAATCGATAACAAGCCTTCCACAAACATAACGTTAGTGTGACATAGACAAATATGTAAATGCTGATTTACAAACAACGTATAATTATTCCTAAAATAGGCTATTACTGATCATGTTCCCTCTCTTTTCACCCCATCCCCCAACCCGCATTGTCTGTCTCAACTTTGACTATCAGCCAATCATTTCAGCAGAGTGAACGAACGGCTTACTAGCTTGCTAACGGTATGCTAACAACCGGGACTAGCTAGCTTGTATAGTCAACGTCTATGGGATTGATGGCTAGCGAGATAAGCTACACAACCTACAATACCTGGCATACTAGCTAGCATAGCATAGCGATATCAAGGCAGCAGTGTTTGTTCATTATGCCGGGCCTAGCTTCAAATCCGTGGGGGTCGTCACATATTTTAACGAATGACACGGAGATGACAATTTTTACATAACTGCAAAACATACAGATAGTCGCCATGAACCACACCCTACACATACATATTGATTTAAACGCTTTTCCCCCGCCCGTAACAAATACCTGTCATTGAGCTGATCCTCGGTCCCGGGCAACGGGTGAACCACGAAGTGTATAGATGTCATGGGTTCAATCTAAATTCACACACAAATGTGTGAAGTGTGGGGGAAATGTTATTTTCTCAACCCTTGTTAATATCAGGATTCATAGAAATCTTTTATGTCGAAAAATCCCGAGCTTAGATCCACAGCCTCTTCACCCACATGCCGCCATCTTAACTCTACCAAGCTTCTTCTTTCTGTGTTGATTAGTGCACATGTAACCTCTCTGCTGGTTGGACCTTGAACAGAAACAGAGACTATGTTATACTGAATTGGATTGGCTTTGAGAAGAAAGGCAATAAAAGACAATTTTATACAATGTAGCAGAAATACAGAATGTATGACATTGATCCATCATATCACAATGAACCAGCTGTACTGTTACATGACTGTATGAGTGTAAAATATTCTGAATAGGTACAAGTCAGTATTAGTAAGTACAGGAAAGCCCCCAATGTACTAAATTTCTCAAAGCATCATGCACCTATTTCAGCAGTCACATGATGTAATATTAGAAAACGGAAGTGTCTAACATGAAAATAGCTTAGACTTATTGACCTGATTTACATTTAGGCAACTCCAGAGCTTCCCCAACACTGAACTACAAACATTGTATTTAGTCTGACTTGTGTGTGTGTGTGTGTGTGTGTGTGTGTGTGTGTGTGTGTCTGTACGTGTGTGTGTGTGTGTGTCTGTTTTGTGTTGCATATTTTCAGTGACATCCCAACAGATGCAAGAATGCATGAAGGAACACTGCCAATAGGAGCAGAGGCTGGGTGAGATAATCTGCAATAACATGGGGGTTATTGAGGGATTTAGCAAACATATGACAACAGAAGCTTTCTAAGATAACCAAACTGGGTTACTAAATTACCGAATGTCCATGGACTAAGATGAATCCCTTCTTGAGAGTCATTAACTTTTCCTATATGGCACGAACAAACGTTAATTTAATGTCCCACAAACTGCTTATGGACTGTAGTTATGATATGTGCATAGGCATACATAGGCATGATACTGACACTGGAGAAACCATAGACATAGGGTGAAAGTCCAAAATGGATATCTCATATTTGTTCACTGGATGACTTCACCCTTTTAAAAGGAAGGTGGAAATGTATTTGCTCTATTCTTGGTGTCTATCTTATTTACCAGCAGATGGCAGAATTTCTCTTTAACCTTTCCATCAGAATCAGAATCAGATTTGTGGTTATTTGCCAAGTAAGTGTTCACAAACAAGGAATTTGCTGTGGTGGGCAGGTGCATACAGTTGTGGTGGACATACCATTCCATCGTGTTCTGGTCAATTTGACAACTTGGAAAAACCAAGTTTCACTGTATTTTTCATCCTGAAACTTGATGATATCGTCAACATTCAATAAAGGAGCACACACATTTAAGTTCTTATGTATAGACAGAATAGTACTTCCTACTGTATTTAACACCTAAACTCACACACACACACAAACACACACTGCAGTGCTCATCCTAAAATATCAACATGTTTGATTTGAGTTTCCTAAATGTATTCAAAACAGCCCCCCACTCCCCAGTCCCAACCTTCCTCTGCTGACTTTATGTGCTTTTTGAAGTAAAAACTGATTTGTCCCCTTATCAACTCTACAGTCTGTGCACACATGGAAATTGATAGTTTGAAAAATCTGATAATAGTTCCAGCTCTTAATGTGACTGTATGGAACTGTAACCATGGTGTCTCCTCCTGTCAGGTCCTGTCTGTAAGAACATGTTCAAAATAAGATAAAGGTGCTCAAAATAAATGTTGACTTGAATCCCAGGCATGTTAATTAGGTCTGTCGACAACCTAGGAATAAGAATAAGGAGTCTATGCCTGGCAGCATACAGGACCGTCCAAAATCTGACATTCAACTCTGAACAGTCCCGTTCTCACTGCCGTTCTGTCCACACTGCCCTAAATCAACATGAACTGTACTGTTGCCACCAAAGCTGCCTCGCTGATCTTCTTCACACTGACCTGCCTTACCAGGAATAGCTCCTTTTGGTTTTCACAGAGTAGAGGTATTGCAAAATGTTTCTGAAAAAAGATGAAAGCTTGCTATTGCTCACGCAACCTTGATGATCATCAATCAATGATTGATGATAATTTCCTTTACATTATTTCAATTCTACAGTGCCCCCAAAGTAACCTGACCTGAGGGCTAATAACGTTATTTTTTCTGAGCCCTGTCAAGATGTTGTTTCCTGCAATTTTGACTATTTAGCATATTAGGCTATTTAGGCTATTTAGATTGTGCTAGAGATTAATGAAAAAAGGTAATATCTTCTTATAAATCACAAGAGTAAGTGTCATAATAGTATCTGGAATAGCTTACAATGGACATGTCTGTCTCATCAGTTCTCATAGAAACAGAAATACTCAGGAAGCTATCTTCTATCCTGAGGTTGATGAACTCGGATCCGTGAGTCCATGGTTCCACTGCTAAATATAACCTCTTATCAATGTCTGGACAAATACGACCAAAGAAATCAGGTCAAATGACTTATTTTTAGATGATTCAAGGCCTCCAATGAGATAAATATGGACATGTAGGTGGAACAGAATAACCTAAACCCAGGGAATTGCTGTATAATTGTCCCAGGGTCACACATAGTCCTGAATATATTGTAGGTTATATAGCAGCTATACTAGGATGATGTGACAGAATACAATTCAAAGAGCAATGAACCTCACACTGTCATGACTTCAGTTTAACTGACACTTTACTTTACAATGAAGTTGGTTTGATGATGTGGTTTGATCACAACCTCCTTTACCTCTCATCAACCTGAATTCTAAAGGTAAAAAGGCAAAGGCCTCTTGTCATTGTGTGTAATAAGACAAAAGCAAAGATACACACAAAGGGAAGTCTATACAGTATAAACGACGCAATACACAATTTACAGTCTTGCACATACCAAGGCCTAAACCCACAACCCAGGCCTAGACCCACAAGCCTCAGCTAAATGTGACCCTCTACTACCATTACGCTGCACCAACACACAGGCATAGTTCACCACCACAGCACCAGCTCCTGTCACTCAGCCGCTGCACAGTAGAAGCCCTAGTTCTTGCTGGGATTCTCTGTAACACGATAAGGAGTGAGGCTTTAAAATACCCCATCTCAATGCTGGCCGTGGCATCTTTGAGACTGAGGGCAGGGCTGACCAGTTGAGTGTGGGGGTAGCTGAAATCTAATTCCGCCTCATGTGTTAATATAGGAAATGTGGGCTAGCACAACCCAGGAATCAGCCTCACCAGCACTGCTACACCCACCAGTCTGACAAGTCATCCAGGGGCAGAGAGCCTGCTGATAAGGGAACAGGGAAGGGAGAAAGGAGAGGCAGTGGCTAGATGGCATCTGAGAAAGTATGTCTCCTGAGACTGAGCCCAAGAAAACTGTAGTCCATTCCATCACAGTCACACTATCGTCCTAAGAACGCAATACATTCATTCAAAAGCTATTTCTAATGAGTTGTTACAGTCTTGTAACATGGCTGTGGTATGGCCTGTCAGATGGTGCTTGATAAGACACAACAGTCTTCATGTGTGCTACATTCAGTGTACCTGTACCATGTTATCAATGAAACACTGTGACCAGACTCAAACAGATGACATAAAGGACAGAATCCAAAGACAATCACGGTTTCAGTGATGAAATGCAATGTTTGGCCACTTTGGAACAAAAGTTGGACAGAGTTACTCAGGCCTAGAACTGCGTGTCTGTGTGTGTGTTTCCCCATTGTCCCTGACTACAGCCCTGCATTGTTCCCCACCTCAGCCCAGTAAAGGGCAGTCTAGACAGCTGCCACTTACCTAATCCATCCAGAGGAGGAGGCCCCTGGCCTGCCCCCATCCCCAGCCCGGACCCTCAGGCCCCTAGCCTGCGCTGAGACCCACCCCCAGCCCAGATCCCCTCGCCCAGACTCATCTCCTTCTGGGGGAGGGCAGCAGTCCAAACAACAGCCTGTTGGACAGAACCAGCGAGAACGACCGTAGGCTATACACACAGTCACAGACAGATAAACACATCTATTGTCTGTGGTAAGTTTGTGTTGTTTAGACTATCCTGATTTGTTTAAAACCCATTGTGTGCCACCCAGAGTTTTTTTTAAATAAATGTTATATTATTGCATGACTTAGACATTTTATTTGTGGATACTCCCCTCACTTCCACATTATTGTATATTATTACATTATCACACCCAAAACACTAATACAGCCATAACAAGTTTAAAAAACGTATTTAAAACAAATACAAATACAAGTAATCTGATGTCCAAGACCAGGGTCTAGAGAATCCACTTTGGTTATAAAAGCATCAGGACATGACAAGTCATTGGAGGCCATGGGTGAACAGGTTGGTCTGGGAATTTAACAGAGGGTTCAAGTGCCCCATCCTTGGAAGTCGTGTTCACGGTGCTGTATTCATACGCTGATGCTGTTGTGTACCACGCCGGTTCCACGATCCACATCAGCCTCTGATCACGCGCTCATTCTCCTCCCATTGGTTCGTGTCTTACACACCTTTATGTGCGATTGGCTGAAATTGGAGCCCTGCCCATCTTTACCCACCGCTTTTGAAATTATTTCTGAATGGAAGTAGAAATAGCAGAACGGGGGAATGTATTAGTAAAATCTACCACAAGACTTAAGTCCAAAAACACAGTCCATGAACACAGAAAACCTACATTAGAGGACGCTGATATTTCTTTTCGCGCCATTCACCCTGGAACAGAACATGTAAGTAAACTTTAACTCTATGTAACGTGCTCAAAGCCTAAAATGGGATTGGGAAGCTAGTGACATTAATTCATGGTATATGACTCATCTCATTTAACGTTAAAATGTTGATCAAATTCGGCGAGTCTATTGTAGTAAATCCATAATTTGGCTGTTGACTTGCTGACTCTCACGAACGCAGTAGGGGGAGTTGGAGTATTTGTTTAGGCAGCATACTAGTGTATCTGGGCCGAAAAAGTAGAGCAAAGGCCACGGAGCCGGAGGGCAGCCGCTCCTAGTCCACATTATCGTTCATGTTGCTTAATGACTCACTCTAGGAATCAATCCATAGCACCTAATTGTTGACAAAAAATACAGCTGTGTGTTGAACAGTTCAATATAGCATTTTTGTTATTTTGCATTTCAGAACTTAACGAGTTTACTTTAGGTCTCATCTCAATTCAGAATGTGACAGGCAGAGACATCAGATACATCTCTTTTACTTCAGAATTTGTCATGCTGAGACATTGCTACATTTGTATCACCAGGGAAGTTCATGGGGCCCGCTGCTGTGAGAGTATGGACCCTCAGGACAGTGCTGACCTTCAGGACAGTCCCATGGGCGTGGGGGACATGGTGGCAGTGGAAGCTCTGATGTTCATGAATAAGAACCGCTGGAAGACCAGGACCTCTAACCCAGTCCAGTTCCGCCCTCTGACCCCCACCTCAGACTTCTCTGAGGATGATTCTGTCTCTGCAGAGGTTCTCAGAAGGTCACCTATGGTAAATAGTAGACCTACATAACTGTCTCTATAGCTGCCTCAAACTCTTACTTTCATCTCCATAACAAATTGTAATATGACAATAGCATGGGAGATTTTGTAATAGCAATATACAGCACGTTATCATGAAATAAGTAGCGATTCTAAGTGTATGATTTGTCTCTGTTTTAGTGTATGACCCCACCATACAGCCCACCTGTGTATGAGGCCATCCACCCAGGCCCAGAGACCCCACAGGAACCGTCACCAGCCCCACCAGTGAGCCGGTGCCCCAGCACAGGGGCAGAGACCCCTCCCTGGCCCCAGCCCCAGACAGGCCCCCCTCCACGGTCCCAGGCTACCAGCGTGATCCGTCACACAGCCGACTCACAGCACCGTTCCTCCTGTCCTCTCGCTTTCCTAAACCACAGCCTGAGACAGCCCAGCTCCAACAGCCTCAGTAAAACCTACCCTGATAAGTGGAGGGGTAGAGACTGTATGGTGAACCCCAACAACACGCCTCCCGATTGGTCCTCTGGGGCTGATGCCCCACAGGTTCCACTTACTGTGATTCTACCAGGTTCTGCTGTCCAGTCCTATCAGCCCACAGCTGGGTCCACAGCCCCTGGGACCACGGCCAGGGCCTCTCCTCTGCCCGTTTACTGCCAGATACTCCCGACAGCTACCAACCCCCTTGTCACCACCACAGTCGTCCGCAAACCAGTGGTGTCCCCGGGCCCTCAATCCATGGTGTGCCCTCAGGTTTTCTTTATGGAGGGTCAAGCGACCAGCGGCCCCCTCATGCTCCTGGTTTCCCGGCCGGCAGGCCCGGTCCAGCTATGGTGACCCCAGGAGGCACCAGGCTGGCGGCCATCGCCCCTGCGCCAGGAGGGTTTGTCCCACTGGTCCATAGGGTCAAACTCCTGGTGAAGGATCCCCGTGTGCGGAGCCACGTCTGCCCACACTCTGACTGCAGCAAGACCTACTTCAAGAGCTCCCACCTCAAAGCACATATGCGGACTCACACAGGTAAAGCAATGATGAGGATGCATGGGAATTTAAACATGCGGGAGTTCAGTATAGGAATTTGAATATGTCAGAGTTGATTTGCCATATCTTTTGGCTCCTAGGATATCGGTATTTGCAAAGCAAGGGCAGGTTCAAGGACTTATTCAGGCTTGATGAATAAAGCAAGTGAATAACTAACATTTCATGTGCGCCTGTAGTGTTGTGTGTTCTGTAACTCCAGCTGTTGCTCCTGTGTGTCCTCAGGTGAGAAGCCTTTCAGGTGTAGGTGGGAGGGCTGCGACAGGCACTTTGCTCGGTCGGACGAACTTTCCCGGCACCGCCGGACACACACCGGGGAGAAACGTTTCGCCTGCCCCATGTGTCACAGCCGCTTCATGCGTAGCGATCACCTGGCCAAGCATGCCCGGCGACACCTAGCAACCAAGAGGATGGCCTGCTGGCCAATGGGAGTCAGTCACAGTGACGTCACCAAATTTCAGTTGCTCTCTCGCAGCGCTGAAGGACTTCCTGAGAACTGAAGAAACCGGCTTCCAGGATTTGAGATACAGGAGGTTGAAGGGTGGAGCTCAAAACGGGTCCAACCCCGTGTAAACATCTACATTTAGCAGTGAACAGTCTCCATATGGGGTGTATAATACTGTAATATGTGACCTGTGTGTCTGTCCAGCAGAGGGCCACACCAACAAGAAACGTATGTAGCATACACTGAACAACTCATTTATCTATAGTTGTGCCTTCATAGAGGCCAATAGCGTTGAAGAGGGAACAACAGCGGATTTTTCAAGCAATTGATTGTTATACCGTGTTACTCTCCGGAAGTTTAGAGAATGCCATTCTCAAGGACTGTGCATCCTTGAGAATATTTTTTGAGTTTGACCAAGGTATTTTCTTTCTTTTTTTTGGGGGGGGGGGGGGGGGACATACAGATTTGTATGTCTTTTTGTACAGTTGCAGTTTTTTTTTTTTTTATGCAGACCATTTGCACAATTTGTTCTTTTGTTACAAGGAAAATTAAAATGTCAAAAATGGATGGTTGTTGTGAATATTTCTTGTGTCCCTCTGTCTCCTCCTCCTCCTCTCACTCAGTTATGACAGCACCTGTGTCTGGGAGTTCAAGGCCAAGGAACAACGTGACGCAGTGTGCCAAGACTTCATTTCTTGTGCACGTAACAATTGTGCTTACTGTTACCCTTTGACAGGAGTAGAGACAGCAGACGGTTGTGCAAGTGTCTGTGGGGGACTGTGTGGTTCCAGTGTTGAGACACTGTAATCACATGCTACTATGGTGTTAAAGGCAACAGTGAAACCAGTCAGTCCTTCTTAGCTAAGCTATAACAGCTGTCACGTCAGGCTAACTCAAGCAGCCAGCGATTGACAGTGAAACTGTCCGACAGGCTTGTTGATTCTAAATATAGCAAAAGGCTCCTGAATGACACTTCCCATTTTTCACACTTTCTGACTTCTGCAGACTGTAAGTTCATATGAACTGAACCATTACCCAGCTCTGCCAACCCCATCTGTCTTATCTGCTCCCCACTGATGAGGGATTCCTCCTCAAAGAGAGTAAGGAAGGTTGGATTTAGTAGAGGGTCTGAACGTAGCCTTATAAGTGCCTTATCACTGTGTAACCCACTGAGCCCAATCCCCTTCCGGCTCTGATCACATTATCCAGGATGAGAAACTGCTGTCACCGTGTGGTTATGCAATGACAGCTCATCCCAATGAGAATTACTTTAAGGCCATGTGTAGAAAGATGCCAGCTCTGTGATGCTATTTCTGTACTTCGCATACAGTTTGAACATTGTTTTGAGAGAAGACTGTGTGGCAAGCAATGTTAGTCTGTAGAAGCAATGTTACCTTGGCAGGATAAAATAAGGGTAACCATATAATCCAGTCAACAAGGTAGTCTTTATTCATGTGTTTCATAACTTGTATGGGCACAATTACAAGTAATTTATAGGCTGTGTAATTGCCTATTCCTCACAAATATAGGACATATTCACTGACTTTGTGCACCTTTTTCTAGGGTAATATTCTTTGAATATTTATCATCAATTAGGACACATTTAACTATGGTATAAACTTGACATTTAGCGAGTAACGTCATGCTTGTCAGAAAGCCTCTTCCTCTAGCTGAGAGAAGAAAAAAAAGATGCTTCCCCATCAAAACACTTCCTCTGCACCATCTCCTGCACTTCCTCTCATTACAAGCCTTTTGATTTGACGTGACACAGCAACAACCACCCAATCTACCACCTCCTGATGCAGCATCATACAAGGCAATGAATAATTCACCAACCGAGTGGACAAGGAGATACATGGCACAAATCTAGGACAACATGCTGGTGTATCCAGTTCTGATGACCACATTGCTTGATGCATCACTTCAGTAGTTTGGCAGCTTGGCCTTCACTCCAGGTGCTAAACATCACTGTGCTGTTGGCAAAAAGTTTTAAAAAAAAACACTAAAATCACCTGGCAGGTGGTGGGTACTGACCCCAGGGGCTTTCAGCCTCCCACCCCAGGCAAGATGACCAGACAGCATGTCTTCCCAGCTCACCTCCCTGCTTCCTCAGGTGGACAAGGGGACATTTCGAGTGTACCTTACATGGAGAACAGTGACCAGAGTTTGTAGGTAGGGAGGGAGGAACTGCCCATTGTTCAAGGGTCTGGTGAGTTAGCCCTGGAGTTGTGAAAGCCTGTTTTGAATACTGACTGAAAGCAAGTGCTAAATAAATCCCATTCGTATTTGCAAAACAAAACGACACAACTGCTAAAACTATAAATACACATAAATATCGTTTTAAAAAGCATTCTGAAAAGTGTGTTCACTTAAATAAACTGGCCCACTTTTGATGGTACTGACTGATCAACAAGGCAAGCACCAGGGCATGATGATGCTACTGTAGCGGTATTTACATTACAATGACATTTAAATTAAAATAAATGTGTGTTTGTGATACCCATTGGCAGGTTGGAGTTGTCCATCTTAAATATATACCTTTTGTTTCATAGTAAATTACATTATTTTGTCTGGAGAGGAATAGCTGTTACAATCCAACAACACATTGTGTTGATGAGCCACCAATTCAATCTGGTCCCGACAAATCACACTCAATTTCTTAAATGAAAAAAGCAGACCGCAACATTTAATCCTTCCCAATGGAATGCTGACCAGCTGAGGTCATCAGAAACGAGGAAGTAGCGATGTCTCCACGCAGTCTCGCTCTATGCTGGGACGGACAGGGCACCCTCTGATTGGCTGGAGTGGAGGAAGTAAGGGATCAATGAGAAGCTCTTCACTGTGATCTCCTGGGTAACGCCGGCTTCCTGCATCTGAAACCTGTTACGGAACAAATCCAGAACTCAGTAAGCTAAAACCTGACCGACACTTATAAAAGGAGCCATAGTTGCACAATAAAGGCCTATTGTGTAGTGCGTACCAGTCGCCGGTGGAAATGACGTAGTAGACTGGAGGTACATCCGAGTCAGGGGAGCTGGAGCAGGGCTGGCCCAGGCCGTAGGCCCCTGCCCTTGGGAAGAGGAGCCAGTCCCCTACGCTAAGCTCCGGCAGCAGACACTGCTCCACCACCTGGTCCAGGTCATCCCCCGAGGGCCCCCACAGGCTGCTGCTGAACACAGGCTCCTCAGGCCCCGGGCCCTGGACACACACGGAGGAAACATGGAGGTGGAGTTAGGACTTTGGGTTACAGAGTGCCCTAACTTGGGTTTCGGGTGGGCTGACATTTGCTGTCCTGCTGTCATACCCATGCTGCAAGAGTAATCCCAGACAAAACCTTGCCTTTAATTAAAAATATATATATGATCAGTTATAAGCCATTAGGGTATGGAAATCCAACAGGGTTTGACTCAAGTTATCCCTAAACTAAGAGATCAAGCCCACCTTGTGCACAGTGGGCGCCGGGATCAGGGCGTCGGTGAGCTTGCTGGCGAAGGAGCCGTAGACGCCGTCGCTCATGTAATACAGGAACTCGGGTTCATCGTTGGCAGACGGCTCGTCTGATGGGAAGCGGATGGGGAACAGCAGAATGAGGGATGAACACTTGAGTTTAATGGGCTCCTATTGTGTTTAGTGACCTCTGGGTCACCTCAATGAAGTGACAGATAAGAGTGGTCTATATATATATAGCAGCTTTAGTGCCAAGGGGAGGCCCCATAGAACATCATACTGTTTGTGTATGAGCTTGTGCAAGCCCTAGTTGATTTAATCCAGGTCACACAACTCATACTTATAGTAACTCATTGTAAGCCTCTGTCATTTTATTAACTCCAAGGTGTAACCATGACTGACAGCAGATTACTAGTAAGGCTGAGTCTTTGTCATGTGGACGTAAGGCTCCTGGATGTTGGTGAGGCTGCGGCGCTAAAGGGAGCCCATGTACCGTGTGACTGGCCCTGGCGGTCCCGGGACACCACCTCCTTGGCGACGACGTTGACGGCCAGGGTGAAGGCCGAGGAGACGAAGAACGCGCCGGGCTCCGCCACCACGGACACGCCGGAGGAGGCGGGGAAGTAGAGCTGCATCAGCGGGCGGACGGCGCTCTCGATCTGTGGAGGCACGGCGTCACGGTTACAATCTCCATCCTGGATCGCGGGTCGACAGCACATGTCTGCTGGGGCGGTCACAACCCGACTGGGATGTTTTGACAGTCGCGCACCAGGGTTTTACATAACGTGGGCGGGTGAGGACAATATTCGGGGGGGTCGATGCCAACCTTGTTTCCATCAGTACTGGAGGCCCCCGAAGGGTTAGGATTACGCAAGTGTGATTGCTGGGTTACATTCCACTCAATCGAAAGGGAATAACAAGTAATACTGCATTATGGGAGCTGTTATGATGTTGAATGGGCCTGGTGGACTGTGACCAGTGAGGCGGCTAACAGCTCTGAGGTAATCTATTCAGCGTTATGTAACGCAGAACGGAGACATACTGACCTGCTGGAGTTGATCCTCTGAGCCACTGAACCCCCCTCCAATGTCCAGCACTTTCATACTGAAGCCAACATCCTCCTGAAACACAGAGGGAGTGAGTTGGAGTTCTACTTTGGACAGCAATATGATCCACTTTGGTTGAATTTTTTTTGTTAGAATTGTAGTGTAGTTGTACAGTACACACTGTTGCATTGTAGCCTACTGTTTACTCATTAAGTAAGACACATTCACAATCCACCTCTTCTCAGCCGCGGCTATCTAGCTGACTCACCCCCATGTCAAAGACACAGCGGGCGTCCGAGATGGCATGGGTGTAGACCTCGGGGTCGTCACAGGAAGCAGGGATGTGGAACCTGCACGGGGATAGCACAGTTGGTAGGAGAACTTTGGTGAAAGGATGCCTGCCTCCCTCCCTACCGTTGGGTCTGTGACGCGTCTCTAACGCAATGAATATCGGAAGAGTACATCTGTTTCAGTGTCGGCCCCCCTCACCTGGCCCCGACCACCTGCAGGCCCAGCTCCTTGGCACTGTCCAGCAGGTGCCTGCACTCCTTCAGGCTGGAGCCCGGGGTCACAGCCAGCTCCTCCGCCTGGCTGGAGGCCTCCGTCGCCACCTGGAGCAGCAGCCTGACACACATACACACACACACTTCAAACCACTTGCTTTCTTATCTCAAACTGCAAATACAACCATTGTTTACACTGACGTAGTACAGTTGTATTATTTGTGTGTGTGTGTGTGGGGCCAGTAAGCGTGGCCTCTGTGAGGTAGGGACCTACTTGGCACTGGGATGGCAGCGTGCGATCTTGCGGAGCTCGGCCTCGTTGTCACACACCAGCAGGTTAATCCCGTTCTTGGCTGCGTACTTGATCTGAGAGAGCTGCTTACAGACCCCACTGTAGACGATGTCCTCAGAGGGAACCCCCAAGCCTAGCACCAGCTCCAGTTCACTCTGCAAACACACAACCTCGATGTTAGACAACAAAAGATACACAAATATATATATGCAGCCCATTGCAGGTAAAAAGAAACGCTACCCATTAACCTTACAAAAGAGGGGTTTTAATGGAAAGGCAGGTTCAAAGGAGTGGTAAAATGGGGACCTCCACTAGATGGCGCTACTTCACAACAAGGGTCTGTGGTGTAAATGCGTACAACACGTGGCACTACAAGGCAACCCAAAAGTGAGATGTGAGAATGTGCACTTCCGGTAAATACTCGGTAGTCCTAGTTTGAAACAACAAAAAAAGACTAAATTGAAATATTCCAGCTAGGCTTGTGCAGAGGGGGGGGGGGGGGGGGGGGACACAACAACGACACAGGGACAGGTAGCAGCAGTGGTTCTGATTGACGAGTCATCCGGCTACCTTGTTGGCACAGACAAAGCCGGTTCCCAGGGCGGCCAGGAGCTCGATGACGGCCGGGCTGGTGTTGCACCTGACGGTGTAGTGGGGCCTGATCTGGGTCATGTGGGTCTGCCAGAGAACATGCTGTCTCATCACCACACCCAGGTCCGCCACAAAGAACATACTCTTCTCAGCCTGGGGCAGAAAGACAATATGATTCGACTCGCACCTTCAACCCACACCCAAAAGAAGAAGGGAAGCATGCTAACCTACTATCTCCCATGTTACCAGGGCAACTTCCTGGTATGTACGTAAACATTACTTAACCGCATTTCGATTCTGGGTGCAGCCTAGCGCTTTCGAGGGAAATGATTTTACAATGAGTCAGTAAAGAGGTGGTTGTCAGAGCGTTGAGTTTTCGCAGAGAGAGCCTCACCATAGTCTGTTCATAGATGTGATTTTCGACCACGTCGCCGAGCGCCACGGCTCCGTCCAGTAGGGCCACAGAGCAGCTCGCGTCATCAGCCAGTCCTTTCATCTCAACCGTTGTCCGTAAATCCGACAGTCATAAAGAATGTGACCGGCCTGAAGAGGGCAACTAACTGTTAAAAGAAGAGCAGAGGAGACGTGAAATTCCTGCGGTCGTTAGCAAAACATTGGCCCACCGCTAGAGTTTGGCTTCTCCTTACAAAACAGTGAAACCTATAAAAAAAAAGAAAAAAAAAAAAAGGTATGAGTCGCAAGTGTCAGAACACAGCAGTTAACTCTGCAGAGCGGGCTGGTGAAGCCGTGGAGCTCCTGAAACAGGGATCTACGCACTCGCTGTGAGGAGAAAGAAAAAAAAAGCCATCTCTCGAAGTCGGCCAATCGAATGCAAGGACAAGCCGTCACATGTTGGGGACCTCTGGACGTCGACACAGCCACTGTGAAAACACTCGCACTGGGGCAGGGAGTTCGTTTACTTTACCATCAATTACTCCCGACAATTAGGATAAATCCCACTGGCAGTGAACCATAAGGGGTTCCTTTGATGGCATTAGCTGGGGGACCAAAGCATGGGCTTGGCTGACAGATCTCTGCTCTCGATAATGTTACACAATGGGCCGGCCTGGCTCAGCGACCTGAGCAGTGGCCCAGATGTGCAATGGACTGGCCGGTCCGAGGACAGACAATGTGGTCGGGGGATGCTAAATAGACCAGGCGACTGGGTGTCTGAGGGAATTATCTGCCCTGATCAGCTGTTAACAGAAGCACCACGGAGAACCCGTCTTGCCTTCAAGGCAGCAGCTCTAGCTAATTCATAGCTACCTTGCAACCTGTTCTTCCCTACAGGAGACACAACAAGGTTGTGTGTGGTTTGTGATCTTAGCATGTGCTGAACTCTCCTCACCTGGACGAGTCCCGAACTGGATCTCTCCTACTATCAGCTGGGATCCCAAGGAGGCTCTGCGTTGAAGTCGAAGGGCTCCCTGTAGAGAGCAGCCCCTAGGCCCTCCGGGTAGTTATAGTAAACCTGAACAGAACACAGAGGACAAAATGATAGGGATGAGGTTGAAATATAAAGGTGATTAATGAATTGAAACATTACATGGCAATGCAACAGAGAATCCTATTATAAGTCAAGTCAAAATATGTGCCCAAAATAGTCATTAAAACCGAATGGTTTGACATTATCCATTTATACACCATTTTAATTGTATTTTTCGAAAATGGGTTTAATTACTATTGTGTTCAAGCAATTTCGTCAGCCTTTTTATTAACGATGTGGATTTCAAAACGAGACCTCAAACCTTTCCAATCAAAACACAGCTATTGAAGCTGACGTATATCAATCAGGCAGCGAGCTAGCCACATTTGGCTAAATGACTATATTCATACACTATCAGCTAGCTACAAAATACATTATTACGTGGAACATAGCTTTCGAGTATTGCCATTAGAACAATATATCGCCTACATCGACTAAAAAAGACGATTACAAGTCATCTACACTCGATACTGTAGCCTACCACTGTATATACATAGTACAACGACCTTGCATATGGTGCGTATTGCTAGTGGTTTGACTAGCTAGCTCCAACGTTGATAGGCTATATTGCTAACAGTTAGCTAGCTACTGTAGTGTGGCCACTGTAGCGGTACATATTGGCTACTTACGTGAGATAAAAACCCAAAATTGGGGGTAGACCGTTTTCTCTTTTTAGGCGGAATTTTTAAAGAGGGATGGGGTTACTAAAAGATGAAAGAAAAAGTGCCATTTAATGCCCGTCGCGGTGTTGAAGGAGATTATGGTGGTACGCAGTGCCAGCTGTCGAGGTCGGGACAGAGAGGACGAGGAAAAAGAACGGCGGTTTACAAAGTGACAGAAGAATGGGCGTGGTTTCGAGCTGTCAAAGCACCTAGTCCACATTTCTTAACACGAAGATTGCAAATCTTTGTTAATAATACGCTTTACAGACACATCAGCGTCCTATAAATAGCCTATGTTCCATGACATTAACATAAAAAGTAGCCTATATTTATTCTACATTTAAAAAATTACCATTTAAAATGTACTTTCGGAAAAGCGCAGATACATTTATTATCAATGGGCCCCTGTTGAATGATCTACAACTGTCAGATAAAATTACCACATAACCAAAGATTAAGTAATACCTTGGTTAGGTCTTCATTCCTCTTCCCATGGCACCTCAAAGGTTCAGAAAGTTGTCTGACAATTTTCACTGTATTTGGTTTCCTGCTCCGTGAAATACTATCGCATTCTCAGAAGTACACTGGACTTTGAGTAGCTTGTGTGTGTCCTCAAATTAAAGCACATACTTGGTATCGTCTTTGGTCTTTGCCCTCCCTAGTCGAGAGTTTGTAAAGTTGCCCAGCCCTCTGAAGACGTAGCAAATATTATGAGGGGATTCATTTGCATATTTTCTTTCCTGCATTCCATTGGTGGAGAAGGGTTTAATCAAGTCAGGAATTTTTAGTCAAGTTTGTTTTCTTCAAAGGCTTGAACAAAATCTCCAATTAGAACACTGATTAGGGCAATTCTGGGCAAGGTAAAGGATTAGTCCACATCAACACAATAATACATGTAACTTATATTTCTATTGGATTTCAATTATAACAAATGTGTCTGCAATTAGTTTTAATTTGTCAAGGGATGATATTGCTCTGATATTGTTATATAATTTGAGTAATCAACTAAATACATGACACTCTTCATTCTTCTAATCTGTTTTTATTGTTAGGGTAGGTTACTTTTCGAATCCCATTTGTATTGTCTCTAATGTTGTCGATGTCCATATTCTGAAATGTATGGCTCTGTGTGTTCGACTTAATGTGAAGAACACTGACCTGACAACATACTCATATTTTGGACTTGTCAACAATTCCAATTCGACACACAGTCATATAAAATGCACAAATAGCAAGAGAGTACAAGTCAATGTACACTGTTGATCTGTGTAAATACACTGTACTCTGTCTAAAGTCCAAACCACATTTTTTATGTTTACCTGAGAGGGTAAATAAAGAAAACACCTCATAAACGCTATGGGTACTGGCTATGGAAAAATAAACAATGAGTATTTTGTTTTGCTCATAATAAATATTGCTCTGCCTATTGTAAACACTTAAGGCAGAAACTTTCTCCCTTTTCCTGAGGCCCCCAACACAAAAGCTGTTCCGAGTTTTGTGTCTGGACCCCCGTCAGAATGTATCATGGAGTATGTACATGAGGTATAATCACACATAGCATCTAAAGTGCTTTCCAGTAAACCGTAATGTTTGATTTCCATTGTTTGCATCATAATGGCCACGGCTACCAAGCGCTCGCTGGACGTCGAGACGTGTGTTCCGCCCACGCTGAGGGAAAACACTCCAGAGCCTGCATTGTGTCACAGGAATTCTCATTTGCCAACATTGAACAGATTACATCGAAACACTGAGGGCCCAGCTGAAGTCTGAAGTGTGGCCCAAATATCCACAAACAGTGTGACCAACGGATGGAAGGACTGAGTGAATAAGGAAGGACACTTCAATGTTCCTTGAGAGTTTAGGGTGGTTTAGCTGCAGTTATATGGGCATACGTGAAGCCCTCTGTTGAATTGTTTGTAAAAAGGACTATAAAGAAATCAATTTGATTTGATTTGTGCCAATGGGTGTAATCTATGTAGGCCTATCGTCTCACAGAGAAAAGACTAACCTCACATGACATTTCGAAATATCATCTTCTGTTTTTCTGTCTGACTTTCACAGGTAAGGCAGGCATGTGTTCACTTGAGGAAGAACAAATTCACACACACATACACACATACACACAGTTGGGAGTGAACTACTACATATATTCTATAGTGCTGTGCTATACAGTGGAGTCTGGAGGTTCTGGTGAGTAGGAGCAGGTTGAATCAGATCCCCGTCAGATCATGCAGTCAGTAACTTGTCTCTGCGTTACGCAACCGAGCTTGATTCTACTTGTTGTTGTTAATGCTGTGATTTATACCACGGTGTTCCAACGCCCCGCCATTTGCCAAAGAATGTTGCTAAGTAAAAGAACTCACAAACAGAGCTTTCCTCTGATGTGAATGTTGAGTAGGATTATATAAACCAAACCACTTGTAGCATTCATCTACAAATGTGTACGCTTATAAGACATCAACAGCATTTCTTTCAAAATAAGCATTTTTTTTTATAATATGTGTCTAATGATTTATTTTGATGGAATCAGAGTGATGTCTCAAAAGAAAATACATTTCATAACAAATCACTTGTAACTCACTGCTACTTGTGAAAACCAAGTCAAAAAAACGACTTGTTCTAACTGGATCTTCTTGAAACGTGGTCATGATTTATGTTTGACTTCGGGTCAGGTTTCCCAGGGCAAGTCCTTGTAACAAAGCTATCGTACGAGTTGACAGAATGGATAGTACTATCTCCAACCGAAACAATAACACGAGTCTCACACAATTCCGCCCTCTGTAACCTGCAGTGCCCTCTTTGCTTAGTCCACCAAAATTGATGAGTTCAATGTCAAAGACACTAAAACAAGGCGCATAATTACTGATGTATTGTAATCACAGAGCAAGTTAGAAGACCTGGGGGGTCAAAACCTTCTCTGATAATTAATAAAATAACAATATAACCTTGGACATAGTTACTTGAACATGAATAGCAGTCATGTAGGTCAGGTGAATGATGTCTTGAAGGCTGTAGCGAGGGAGAGGGCTTTTGAACTGTGAGTGAACTGAAGTGGGCTGAGAGGACACAATATTAAGTTCAAACATGTGATATGTACAGGTAATGAAATGCTCTGTATACAAAGCAGGAGGACTAAAGAGACTTATCGACTAATTTAATTGACACAAGAAACTTGCTCAAATCTCTCTCTCCTTATGTGTACAGTACCTCTATCTCACCTTGATGAAGAGTAAAATGCAACTCTAGAAACAGAGCCTTTGATAGAACTTGCATTATGATATCAGACATACCTGAGACACATTGCCCTCTCCCCAGTGCGCCAAAGTTCCAGTCCCAAACTACAGCCCCAGTGGTGTGGCTATCCTATTAGCTGGCCACCATCCAGCAGCGTCCTAGCAGACTGGCTCAGGTCCAAAAGTGGGCAAACCCACCCTGGCGTTTGATCCCCGGGGTCGGCTCCAGCCAGACCAGGCATTGTGTCCCAAACAATGCGCCCCAGACCCACTGAACTATAAACATTATCCCTTTGTGGGCTGTTCCCTGGAGACACCCACGGTCAGGAAACTGGACTCCTGTTCAAATTTAGAAAGTCAATACCTCCTTCTCTCCGTGCTGACTTGGCATGCAAGATTGTTACTGATAGGGCAGGAATGTCGCTGTCGCTGAGGTAATCTTGAATTTATAGTCTGTCCAGAATGCAAAGCTAGTTAGTGGGGTATGTCTTGAAGCTTAATTTGGAAGCCTAACTTGTACTGATACACAAGGAATTTCTAATATAAGACATAAGGAAGAATTTGTGTTTCTCAAGTTGTAATTAAAGTGCAATTAAATTTAGCTTGCAGGCAGATACTTACAGACATACTTAAGGTATCTGTAAAGTCATCATTCTCTTGAAACTCAATTCCTGCAGTACTTCATCCTGGCCAGTTGAGAGCAGTAGTCAAGGTTTATTGTAGTACAATGACCATCCCCCCCTCGAGAGGCCTTCCTGTTCCCCATCGGATCAGCTGACTGTGTGTGATGGTCAGGAGACCTCTGTAGCAGCTAGCTCACGACCTGTTCAGCAATTATGAACAGTGATCCATAACACGGACTGAATACTGAATATTGTTAACTATCAACAATTATTTTCATTTGAAGTAAGGTAAGACTCCCTAAAATGTCATTAGCTAGCAACAGTTAGCTTTCTCTTTGGTCTGTTGTGCTGTTGAGTGCTGCTACTTCTGTTTGCTAAGCTAGCTAATAGCGTATAATGTCGTGTAATCCTGTACGTCCAGCTACAACGCAAGAAGAAATTTAAAAAATAACTAGTTCCTAGCCGAGGTTCGACCTCTGCATGATAAAATACATGTTGTATTTTCAAACAAGGCCCATCTACACAAGTCGCAGATGTCAGAGAGAGCTGTCAGCCAGTGTCACAGTAAACGGTCATTCCTTAGTAAAGGTTGCTCGTTGGGCCAGGCTTTCTTAATAATAATTTTAAAAAAAACATTCAGTTGGTTACCATAAATATTTCTGTCTTTCAGCCCTCCTGCACCCTCCAGTGACCTGTTCAGAATTGTTGTCAGTCTGTAGCAGCCATGACAGAGTTTTGGTTGATTTCTGCTCCTGGAGAGAAGACATGCCAGCAAACCTGGGACAAGATGATGGTGGCCACAACAAAGACCAATAACATCTCTACCAACAACAAGTTCAACATACCAGACCTCAAGGTTTGTTTACCTTTCTTATGGCGTTGTGTTTATTCTTTATAATCCTGTGAGTCTGTTGAATCTGAATTGTGTTGGGTTGCAGTGTAATCTACATTTTGAATGCATATCATCTGAATTGCTGGTTGTGCTTTGAATCCCTTCAAATTTTGGGGATGCGCTTGTTTAATTGATTTACATGGGGTGAGCGTTCCCGGCCAATAGTGCCAAACGTACAAAAATCCACCCATCTGGCCAGTCACACGTTGTAAATTAAACTCAAAATGTATTTGAAAGGATTTGAAGCATCAGATTTACAGACGGATCCTCGCCTCGTTACTCACCGTCCCGTGGGTGGAGGGACCTCGCTGACCTCTCGCCACGTGGGCTCGGGATGTTTTCTTGGAACTGTTTGCGACGCACTAAGGAGTTCCCACAAAAGAGTCGCCGTCCTAAACACACGGGGCCCCCCTGCACGTCACAGGCAACCGACGAGGCCCCTCAAGTCTCTATCAAAACACTGTTCTGCAGGCTCCACAAAGACCCTCTGTCCCAGGACTGCACAGCCCAATCACTCACGTGGTCCTGCTTGTGTCTTTTTCTTCTCCTCCAGGTGGGAACGCTCGATGTCTTAGTGGGCCTGTCTGACGAGCTGGCCAAACTGGACCAGTTTGTTGAAAGGTAGGGCCTACTCTTGTATTCCTCCATCCAGCATTGAATATGGTTATAATCAGAGCCAAATTGGGACTGTAGGCCAAGCTGTTGGTAGGAGTGTTATCAACATAGCACAGGTCTGGGCTACACATCCATTTCAGAACTATTGATATCAGATCAGTGAAATGACAGAGGCGCATCATAAGCACAAAGGTGTTGAGCTGGACGGACAAGCCACAGAGTGTTTTTGTTGAGGCAGCATGCCTGACCGGTGAGGGCCGGTCAGTCTCTGATCCTGGAAGCCTGGACCCAGGCCCAGCCCTCTAATCCCTTCCCTGCCTTGTAGAAAGGAGGAATTTCACACAGACATGAGTCTACCAGCCCCTGCGGACTAAAGTTAGCAATTTGCAGTTGGGTGACACATCAGCATCTCTTTCCTGGGTGATATTTAAACCTGGTGACTTATGGGCTTGTTGGTGATTTTGAAGAAGTTATATATAAACGTTGGAAAACCTGAGGTCCAAAACTCACACGTCCTGGGCTTCCTCTGATGAGCGCCTGGGAAAGGCCAACATTAGCTGGAAGCCCCAGAGGAACCACAGACTACAGAAGCCTGCGGCCAGTCCTCCTAACCCAGCCTCTGTACTTTAGTGCCATTTCAAATCAAAACTGTTCAATTCGATATCAATCTCTGAAATACAATTTCAGATTTAGCATATAATATTCCATTTGAACATTTTAAATTTTAAAGCTATTACTTTCTAATTTAATTTGTGCTGGCACCATAAGCACTGAATAGCTCCAGAGGCGTGCTGTTTGCAGGATACAGGGGTGAGATTTACATTTACATTTAGTCATTTAGCAGACGCTCTTATCCAGAGCGACTTACAGTAAGTACAGGGACATTCCCCCGAGGCAAGTAGGGTGAAGTGCCTTGCCCAAGGACACAACGTCAGTTGGCATGACCGGGAATCGAACTGGCAACCTTCGGATTACTAGCCCGATTCCCTCACCGCTCAGCCACCTGACTCCCTAGATGAGATGAGATCTAGAACCTCAAACAGACATTTAGCTAGCTTGGTATTTCATTATGCAGACATCATTGTCCTTCATGAGTCGTTTTCTACTATCATGAACAGTGTTAAGCATACAGATCTGTTATTGGTTCTTCACATAATAATGTAATATCATATGAGCACATGAGGGGTCAATTCTACGCATCTTGAACAGTGTTGGACTATAAACATATTTTAGTATTAAAGTAGGGATATAACTGCACAGTTACATGTTATAAGCCCAGGCCTAAGGCCCTGGAATAGGGCTAAACTGGAGAGCGAGGAGAGCACAGTGATGCTCTACATGCGTCGCTCGGTTCGGAGGGTCCGCTTTGATGCCTTTGAACAACGTGTGTTATGAAAACATACTACCCTGAATGGGCCTACCAGCAGTGTGTGATCTTTTTGATGTTGCTGGGCTCCTGCCCAGCCTGCCTGCCTCACTGTCTCCTGGCTGTTCACAGTGTGGTGAGGAAAGTGGCTCAGTACATGGCCGATGTGCTGGAGGACAGCCGGGACAAGGTCCAGGAGAACCTGCTTGCTAACGGAGGTAAGCTAGCTCAGGCTACTGGAGCTAAGTTGACTTTAACAGCATGCCTCTGGTCACACACTGCCATACTTGCGGTGCACTTGATTTATACTATACATCACATTGACCCTCCCCCCCCCTCCCTCCCAGTGGACCTGGTCACCTATATCACACGGTTCCAGTGGGACATGGCTAAGTACCCCATCAAACAGTCCTTGAAAAACATCTCTGAAATCATTTCTAAGGCAAGTCACACCCAGCCCCCTCACAGACAGTTTACCTGTTGCCTTTTAATTCGGTCTGTCAGTACCTTTTATATTGAGTGAGTATGCTGCGGAGTATTCTCTGAGCATGTCTCCATGTTGGTTCTCCTCTACAGCAAGTGACCCAAATTGACAACGACCTGAAGGCCAGGGCGTCGGCCTACAACAACCTGAAAGGGAACCTGCAGAACCTGGAGAGGAAGAACGCGTGAGTCCTACTTCCCACAGCCCCCTGACCCCTGAGTCTGTAACGCTCTTTTAGATGATCTTGTCCAAGTGTTAGGAAAACATATTAGTTTGTAAAACCAAGCAATATTCATATTAAAGACCCTCATAGAAGATATAGTTCGATAGTGATACTATATAGTATCAATTATATGTATGTATCTCGAAACAATGATAATTTCGAGTAATATTTTGGCAGAACTCTTTGTTGTGTGCGATTGGTGTTCTGCAATACTGCTGTCTCTCACTAGGGGGAGCCTCCTGACAAGAAGTCTTGCTGACATTGTCAAGAAGGATGACTTTGTTGTTGACTCCGAGTACCTGATCACTATGCTGGTGGTTGTACCAAAGTAAGACTTTCTACCGCCACTTAATGTCAAAATCATATTAATCTAATTTGTTCAAGGCCAGTTGTTGGACAGCAGAGGGGTTCTGATGAACTATACTACTGTTCTCTTTTCAGGACCGGTTATGCTGACTGGCAGAAGAACTATGAAACTCTTGCTGAGATGGTGGTGCCCAGATCCACCAAGTAAGTTCATATTGGAGGTCAAGATTCGGAACCTGCATAATTAGGTTGATTGTTTAACACTAGAGTGCTTTTAGGTATGGATTTATGCGTTAGGTATATATTTATGTATCTGTGTGTGCGTGTGTGAAACAGCCTGCTTTTTGAGGACCATGACAGCGGTCTCTTCAGCGTGACTCTCTTCAGGAAGGCCCTCGACGACTTCAAACACAAGGCCAGGGAGAACAGGTAAGCTCCCACCGCCTGGTCCAGGACTCACGCACACACACACACGTTCTGGGCCCTGAACTCTGACCCCTGACCCCGCCTCTGACCCCAGGTTCACAGTGAGGGACTTCCAGTACAACGAGGAGGAGCTGAAGGCCGACAAGGAGGAGATGACTCGGCTGTCCACGGACAAGAAGAAGCAGTTTGTACGTGTTCTCCAGGCCTTCTGCATGTCTCCAGACACTGCCAACGTTGTCTGGTCTCCAGACACTGCACTGGGTATCCATCAGAGTGATTCTAGATCAGTGGCGATTTCTTTAAGACTGCAAGGGAATCTCGGCTTCCCGTAAAATGTCAAAAAATGTATGGTCAAATGTTTACTATTGTGTTAACATTTTAAATACGTTAGAACACGTTCATCTCGAAGACGAGTCCGTTCAGAATCGGCTACATATGGCAGCAGGTCGACTGACTCGATTTCCTTCTCATAATTTCCTGTAGCGTCACAGTGCATTTCCCTGTTGAAGTCAAGCGTCCATGGACTTTAATGGGGCTGCTTTGAACAGTTTTTTTCAGTGCTTTGAAACTATACGGTCATTGGATAAATGCTGCGATTATGTCCCGCCCTGGACGCTCAGCGTCTCTGGGGGTGAATGGAGGAGTGGGCTGGCCTGGACGCCGGGCTTCTGCGTGATGATTGGAGGGTCTGTCGAAAGACTGCGTCTCCTTTTGATTGACAGCAAATTTGTACTATAAAAAGTCGCAGAAGATATTCGAGCTCAGTCCCATCGCGGATTTTGCAAGTGTAGTCCAAAGACTAACTGCTGCAACATATTTCTTGGTATTTGCTTGGCGAAATTGCTAGCCAATTCTCATCATACATTTCATACAATTATACACCACATTTCTTGTTTCAGTTTAACCTAATTCCCACATTTCCTTCGAGTTTAATATTGTTTTGTTAGATCGTTCAATCATTCATACAGTAGACTAGGTTAGAGTGAACTAGCCAGTGAACTAGCAAAATAAATGGAAAATGTATATGATGTAGGCCGAAAATGAGCTTCCCCTATTTGAAAGACCAGCAGCCGCTGATCCAGAACCACTGTTCTACATTTACATTTAGTCATTTAGCAGACGCTCTTATCCAGAGCGACTTACAGTAAGTACAGGGACATTCCCCCGAGGCAAGCAGGATGAAGTGCCTTGCCCAAGGACACAACGTCAGTTGGCATGACCGGGAATCGAACTGGCAACCTTCGGATTACTAGCCCGATTCCCTCACCGCTCAGCCACCTGACTCCCTGTTCTGGATCAGTGGTTCTCATCCCTGGTCCTCAAGTACCCCCTGTCCTGCATGTTTTAGATGTTTCCCTGCTCCAACACACCTGATTCAAATGAATGGGACGTTATCTAGTAATGCAGAAGCCTGCTAACGACCATTTATTTGAAAACATGCAGGACAGGGGGTACTTGAGGACCAGGGTTGAGAACCACTGTTCTAGATGCTTCAGTTATAGGAGGCCCCAGGGAGAATTGCCCCCGGCTTCACACATGCAATGCCGCATAGCACAGTGACATGGGGCAGTGCATGCTCTGCACATGTCTCAGTGGGACATTATTGAGTAGCTGTAGTGAGCCTGTGGAGGCCTTAACCCTGGTCCTCCTCCTCTCTCTGCAGGGGCCTCTGGTTCGGTGGCTCAAAGTGAACTTCAGTGAGGCCTTCATTGCCTGGATCCACATCAAGGCTCTGAGGGTGTTTGTGGAATCTGTCCTCAGGTAATTGTGGTGGCCATTTTGTTGCTGTCTTAAACCTTCAATGCCGTTTTAGTTGTTCTCTCTGTTAGGGAAGAAGGGGGTCCCCTGACATCAGTCTTGCTTAATGGTGCGTGTGTGTGGTGTGTGTGTGTGTCTGTGTGTGTGTCTCTACAGGTATGGGTTACCGGTGAACTTCCAGGCCATGCTTCTCCAGCCCAACAAGAAGAATGTGAAGAAGCTGCGCGAGGTCCTGTTTGACCTGTACAAGCACCTGGACAGCAGCGCAGCGGCCATCATGGACGTGAGTATGAGTGAAGGGATGACAGTGGTGTGCACAGAATGGCCTCATTCACGTTTATAGTGGTTTGCAGAGCTGCGGCAAGTAACAGTGGGCATTCATGTGAGATGTGAATGTGCGTCTTGTGCCTCCAGTCTGCTATGGACATCCCTGGTCTGAACTTGAGTCAACAGGAGTACTACCCATACGTCTACTACAAGATAGACTGCAACCTGCTGGACTTCAAAGTCTAACATCTCCCGGTTTGCCCTGTATTTAGGTTGAGATGCTATGAGTACAAACTAACCTGTGTTTTGCTGTCTTCTTCGGCTTGTCTCGCTCCTTTACCCTGATCACCCCGCCTTCTTCCTGAAGGGGAGGGGTCTCATCGCCCTAATAAGCCTTCCCCCAGCTTGTCTGGGGTACACTGCCCCCCAGTCCCCCCCCCCCCTGCCCCCCAGATTTGCATGCTCATTCCATGTGGTGTGAAAAAGCACTGAAAGAGCTTCTTCTGCCACTCTTAACTGTGTGGTCAAAAATCAAGTTGGTGTTTGTTGTTTTGTTCTTTTTTGTTTACATTTTTTTTTTTATGGCAAAGTATTTACAGTGTGTGCTGAGATGAGGTGAAAGAATCTATTGATTGGATTTTAATAAAGGTACAGAAGGATTATGGGTATTTTCAGTCATTCCTTCCACATGTGTGGTGCACGTTGATAGCTGAGTATTTCAGTGGTCCTCATTGTTAATTTGTGCTGTGAGTAATTTGGTATTTTTCTCATAAATCGAAGCACATCCGGTTTACTTGTTTTAAGGTAGTAGTCCATTCTGAAACAATTTGTGTAACAAAATGTGTGTCTCATGTTGTGTATATTTGATGTCAAAAGAGAGATATATATATATATGTGTGTGTATATGTGAACAATGTGTATGTCGTACATATTCAAATATGAATAAATAATATAAGGACTGGTATTTGTTTTAATTCATTTAGTAAATCAGAGTCATGATCTATTTATTCTCTAGTTGGCCCGGAACTTGACTGGCTTTTAGACCATGCAAATAAATAGTCATATGACTGGCTGGTACCCATAACACTGCAAGGCGTCGGTCTTGGACGGATGAAGAAATAATCATTATTGTGTCGTACAAGCCAACACTGTTGAGATTTGAGGAAAACGTATTTTTTCCCAAATGTCTTCAAGTTGCTATTCTGATATCCTCCTTGTTCTCCCGGATCTGTTTTCGTCATTGGCTCCTCTCGGACGATAGGATGAAAGGATGGCTAAGCAAGGAGATGCGGACGAGGGAGAACTGATAGACCCTGCGGTCCAGCAGGATGGTCCGTATCCCGGGCTGGCAAAGATGGATGGACGACAAGAAGGAGACGAACTGTCTCTGGAGGAGATTTTAATGCTATATAACCAACCGATCAACGAGGAGCAAGCTTGGGCAGTGTGCTATCAGTGCTGCCGATCGTTGGCGCAGGGACATGGAAGGAGAAATTCTACCTCCGCCGCCGGTGCATCTGTGGTGGATTATGCGAAAAGGGTGGAAGGACCACGGGATGTGAGGATTCAGAGAGACGGGGCTGTTTCTATACAGTATGAAGGCAGCGCAGGTACGCAGATACAACGTAATAACACAATTTTCATTTATGATATACATCGGTATTGTGTTTTACATTGCATCCGAGTATAGGCTATATCAACATGAATATAAAATTAACAATGCGATGTTAAAATGAAAAACGCTGGTGATTTTGGCCTCCACACGTTGCTTTTATGCAAAGCAAGATCATCTTTTCCATGCTACATTTCATTTATCCTGGGCATAAAGAAGTATTTTGAATCGAATAATTGGGTCCATGTTATATCGATATAGTGGAAGCCTTAATATGAGGTGTTTAAATTTGGACCAGAAAAGCGATATAAACATTTGTAAATATACATGACTTGGCTATTCTTAAATGTGTTCTTGACAATGCCCTCCCAAGAGTCCACTCCAGGTCAGTTTTCCTTCAAGCATAATAAAACAATGGAGAGCTTTGGCTTTTGCCGAAGACACCAGCTGTGACCAGTGTGGCCATGATGTTGAGGGAGTGTTCTCAATACTGTTTACAATGGCGTGCAAACGCTCCGTGATCAAGTCATCATCATATGATATCACACAAGTCACAGAAGTCGGATGGAACCTTGAAATCTGTGACGGTCCATTATTTGACTCAGTGTGTTTGCGTCAGTCAAGTGGCAGAAATATCCTGTCGTAGGTGAACATGTTTTGTTAGTTGACACCAAGGCACACTCAGTCTTCCCGTGGCTCAAAAAGCACACAACCTAGATATTCTGGGACATCTGCTAGACCTATATGTGTGTGTGTGTGTGTGTGTGTGGGGGGGGGGGGTCAGGTGAACTGTTGACGTTGTTTGCTGTCACTCCGTATAGTGTTTAGCTGGCACGTGTTGTGTGTTTCTGCACGGTATGTGTATTAGCTTTCTCTTCTTGGCAATGCATCATTGGTTGCATCACATTCTTTTGACTGTACTGTAATCTCACCTGCTTGTCTTGGAAGTAAAGCATAAGAGTACAGTGTATAGGTACAGTGTATAGGTAGCCTATGTTATGCCTGTCAGCATCATCCTGTTGATAGACTATCTATTAGGCCTAACCTATCTACCCCATGGGAGCTGTGGATGTTGCTCTTTACTGGGTTATGCACTTCATAGTGCAGGGCTGAGTCAATGGGTTTGGCCTTTACTGTCTATACGATCCCCTTAATCATCTTTAGGGAGTGGAGCATTTTGTATTGGAAGTTGTGTTGAGCGTGTCCAGAACAGGCGATTGAAACCAGTTCTCTTTTGAATCCAGAATCCATTTCTCGTTTGATCTGTGCTAGAGGTTGAGCACATGCACAGAAGGGATTCACACGTGAGTCTTGAAAGGGTGTGATGTGCTACACACACCCTCACAAAGAAAGGTTCTAATTAGAACTGAAAGGGTGCTACAGCATGATGCCGAAAGAGTTTTTAGTTCCAAAAAGAATATTTTTCCTCAGGGTTCTCCAAAGAATCTCTCGTGAACTGGCCATTCAAAGAAACAAATAGATGCCTCTTAGCATCAATGACAGCGTACTTTCACGCTGCAATGCCCCTTCTCTAGTGCTCACAAGTACCTCGTACCATGTTTTGTCATATAGTGCCATATGACAACACAATGCAGTGTTTGTAGGATGCAAGCCCACCTATCTGTCTGCATGGTCATGTTACTTTATGACCGTAGTGTGGCTCAGTGGAACATCCACCGTTGCCTCGGTGAATGAGCTGTATTGATGCCTCATGGCTGGCGTATGTCGGCCTGACACAGGCATGCAGTGTCAACACCAATCACATGCCACAAACCCAGGGGGGGAAATGAAGAATATCTTTCATTAACTGTGACCTACTTCCTGTGAGGGAGTCTGGAGGATGCCTTCCTCAGGAGGAAGGCGACGTAAGATGAGGAGAGATAGGACCATGTGATCATTAGGCCTTCCAGGCGGCCGAGGTTGGAGAGTACAGTACTGTGTTTACTCTGAAACCCAACATCTCTGTTGACCCGAGGGAGAGGAACGTTCACACCAGTTTCGGAGTTTCTCATCATGTTTAATCACTTATCCACTTTGCCATATTTTGCTGTTGATGACGAAATAATCATAATTAATCCTCGTTTTCTTCTCTTAACAGGTAAATACAGCCTCTGCACATCAACAGAGGTGAGTGGTGTAACTGTGTGAACGTTTATTTACCTTTGGCGTCGACTCAGGTTTATCCATTCTGGTTTACCTCGTGTGATTCAGAAGCTGTATGTTCAGGAGGGTGTTGGCAGCGTCAGTAGAGCTTTTCCAACATGAAGAGACTAGCCCGATGAATCCCCACTAACCCAACCAGTTCCAGTCAGCACGAGAACGACAGAGTTAACATTGTGGAGTTCTTCAACTCAGGCGGCGGAGGAGTCTCCCTGGTGCCTGTAGCCGCCTGTCAAACAGGCTGGGTATGCTGACAGCACTGTGTGTCACATGTGCTCCTCCTTACCTGACAGGAAATGGTTTGTTCTGGCACGGACAGGCCACACCCTCTCTGAAGACACTCTAGTGAGGCCAGATGACTTAAAGCAGAGTGTCTGTCTAGAGTGACTGTCCCTGCAACAACAGCACACAAGACGGAGGGGATTCTGTTCTGGGGTTTTTTGTTCCGTTTTTTTGTTTTTTACAACCCGTTCTGATGGTTACAGTTTACAGCATATTTCGTGAGGTCTGACATTACCAGTCTGTTATTAGGTTGTGTCTCTCTGGTGTGGCTGCCTGGCCTATATAGCCTCCCGCTAGCCCAGCCTCGGGCCCCCCAGCTGGGCTCACACGCAGGCTAAAGGCCACTCTGCCAAGGCCTGGTTTCGATGCTGCTGAAGCTAGGTGACATTTAAGGCCTGATTTGACGTGCCATGGAAATGTGTCATGTCCTTTCCAAGCAATACCCCATAACCCCTGCAGTACGTAATCACCACTTTTATGTTCTATGTTCAGACAGAGGAAAAACTAGAATATCTATTTTTAAGACATGTAGAGATAGGGGGATTTACTTTATAATAATCTTTCTGGGCCAATGGTCAGTCTACGCAGGGTCGGGTGTGCTGTGGGAAAATGTGGTCGATTGTCGCGTAATGGAACTGTGGGAGCAGATGGCAAAAGAAAAGAACACACACACTCACACACACACACACGCACACACACACACACACGCACACCCATGCAGGCTGTGAGCAGTGTTTACTGCAGAGCTAGAGAATCTGAAACTGCATTGACAAATCCCTGCTAAGGAGCTTTGCGGCCAGCCAGTGAGATGAGTTCTCATGCTGCAGAGTGTGGTGAGAGGCTGGATGTAGACAGGGAAGCACACCAGTTGTGCTGGATGGACGGGGTCCACCTTGACCTGTATCCAGGAACCCCTGACCCTCTCTGGGTGTGTTTTGGTTTGCTGTTCCCACCTAAAATATCTATGCAATGCCAACCCCTCAGTGGTCAAATGTAAAATGCTCTTCAGCTTGTTTTTGTGAATGGGCTTCCAAATAGTTGTGGAAGTGACCATAGCCATGCCCAGAACCCTCATGTTAAACTGGGCTCTTTATGGAAGCGTGACAGAAACCAGTAGACTGGCTGTACAGCCTTGTATCCATTATAGCGGCATGCTCAGGCAGCCCAGGCTGTGGCAAACGTCGAGGAGAGGAGATCTCACGGTCCATGTTGGCGTGTGTTATCCCTGCATGGCCAGAGAGGCGTTAACTCTGTGTTAAGTCTGCCAAGATGAGCACTGTGTCGGAGGGGAACATTGGACTGGAAAGTCAGATGATGCTCTCTGGTCGACAGCGAGTGTGTTCAGCATGTCAATAAGGAAGCAGTGATGCTACAATCTTTCTCGCTCTCTCTCCCTTTCTCTTTTTCTCTCCCTTTCTGCCCTCTCTCTCTCTCTCTCTCTCTCTCTCTCTCTCTCTCTCTCTCTCTCTCTCTCTCTCTCTCCCTCTCTCTCTCTCCCCCAGGCTTTGTCAGACCTCTCTGGTCTCATGACGGCCCGTCTCTAGAGGTGGATTAGGCTTCCATCCGCCCCTGGGCCTCCAGGCAACATTGAACTCTTCAGGGTGATTGGTTACTTAATGTCTGCCTTTGAAGTTTGGAGGGGGGATTAAAGGCTAACAGTTTTAATGATCAGATTCAGTGTTTAATGTAAACAAGCACTCTATTGGACTTTGGAGTTTTGTTTTAGTGCGTGTTTATGGTTGAGTGAGATCAGTGTTTGGTTTGTCTGGTGTGCAGATAGCTTAAACAAAGCAGACCCTAGGTAATAGGTCATATGACTGAGAGAGGTCACAGGGTCAAGCTCTGTCTCCAGCCCTCATGCTTTTTGGGTTATCACTGGTCAATGTTTGAGATTTCTTTAATACTTTATGAAGTATCAAGGAAGTCAGTCCATTTAACAGACATACGAGACATAGGAAAGTCCTCTGAAAGCAGTGAAAAAAGGCTTGCTAAATGACAGAGTACCTGTGTCTCTCTTCACGTGTTTACGCCAGACACACACCTCACCAACATTATGGTATCATTTTCTTTTCACCCGTTTTAATCTGGACCATGCAGTTTTCGGGGTCGCGGGCTGAGCTGGCAGGGGTAGGAGTGTCAGGGGTGTCAGGGGGGATAGGGGTAGGAATGGTAAGGATAGGGGTGGCATGGTAATGTAAGAGAGGGTGTCTGGGATCATCTGAGACAGCAGTTCTGTCCTGGTCTGCATTTTCTCATTCATCTGTCTGTCGTTCATCTGGTCCTGTCTTTCTGGCTCATCTGCAGAGCTTACACAATTACCAGCCTCCACTGTTACAACTCTCTCTCTCTCTTCACAATGAATTACTACATGGAATAAACAATGGATTAAACAACACATTAATGAGTTTAGTTTAAGTCGTTTATAATGGAGCGTATAATATGGTAATAGCTGTGGTGTTTCTGTACTTCATAAATTGTGGGGGTGGAGAAGCAGGTATCTTCCTGTACTATTCCTGTCAAGGAAAAGATATAAGGACTCCACTTCCTGTTTACCATGTTCTTAACCTCTTATGACCTATTTCCTTTCATACCACTGAAGAGGAAGTATTGCAGTTAAACCTCCTAATTTCCTCAAATCTTTTAATTCCTTAAAACCTGTTTGTGCTGATCTTGAACATTCTCAATAGGCCGTGCAGAATGTGGATGGATATCAGCACTGCTCTGCTGGATTAATGCTTGACTAGTTCTGGCCCTCTGGGCCTGTTTGAATCCCCTCTGCTCCTATGACCTAGCTCTCAGTAGTGTCCTGTATCTGCTGTAGGAGTTTAATTCTACTTTGTGTTCATTACTAAGACACCAACCAGTCCATGGTGAATGACACTATTTATCCTTATTAAGTCTAATACCCAGTTCTTAAACCCAGGATTTTTTCACACCAGTGTTAAAGTATATGTTGGTATAGCATATATGGTATTGGATAATGTCAAAGCCCATGGAGTACTGAGAACCAGGATGTCAGAGAACCCAACACCTGTCCACCATGTTCACCTTTCACCACATGTGTCAAGTGAGATTTTACATGTAATTTTATGTAAAAACATAGTTTCGTTCAAATGGAACCACATCTTTTCAGACGTGTTGGGAAGGTGGATGATACCGGGAAAACAAAGGCTGGAGACGGGAGCAGCCTGGAGGGTGACAGGCATAGGGCCGCCTTTGTGTATGAAGTGAATAGGAATGCTCTGCCAGCAGGGTTTACCAGGGAGAAGGAGTATCTGTGGTTTTCCATGCATGACAGAGGGAACATGACATAATAACCCCTTACCTCACCCTCTCGTTGGATGACTGTCCACTCTGGTGGATTCCAATGCTCTGCTGCAGCACCAACGCAGATTATATTACATAACCCACTCACAAATCCATGTTTATTCTTGTTTTCCGACAAATTACCAGACGATTAGTACTAGACAATGACAAATAATAAAAAAATCTGGATCTATGTTATGTTATGTCCTTCAGATGTAAAAAAACGTGAGTCATGTTTCAATAAGATAGCCGTCTCACCTATTTATCAACTTAGAAGAACGTAAGTAACAGTCAAACTAGCATAGTATCATCCATAAACATAGTGATAGTCGCCCAGGTATATGAACAGACCTGGAGGTGCATAAACAGGGCCCTCATCATGGCTGTGTGTGACCCTGCAGGTGATCGAGTCTCTGGGCATCATGATCTACAAGGCTCTGGACTTCGGGCTGAAGGAGAACGAGGAGCGCGAGCTGAGCCCGCCGCTGGAGCAGCTCATCGACATGATGACCAACATGGGGGAGGCGGAGCGCGAGGCGGAGAGCGAGGCCTGCCCCGACGAGGGCTACGAGGCCACCGAGGAAGAGGAGGAGGGCGAGGACGCCGACGGTGTCACCCTCTGCAGCACCCGGGGCTACCGCCACATCCTCAGGGTAGGTGCTTCGCAAGCACCAAAAAAACAGTTGAAGATGGGATTAGGTTGAGATGATGGTACCATTCTAATCTCTCTCTCTCTCTCTCTCTCTCTCTCTCTTTGTATCTCTCTCTATGCCTCTCTCTCTGGTCCTGGTAGATGTGCACGTCCCACCTCCCCAGCCCGGCCGACGCCCCCGTCCATTACCAGGCCGTGTGCCGAGCGCTCTACGCTGAGACCAGGGAGCTGCGCACCTTCCTGGAGAAGATCAGGAGTGCCAAAGAGGTACCGTCATCCGAATCATCTTAAATCGTCTGAATCCCTGCAGATGAGTCCAGTCTGTGGTGCTGTACTGTCATCTGAATCCCGGTAGATTAGTCACGTCTGTGGTGCTGTACCGTCATATGAATCCCTGTAGATTAGTCCAGTCTGTGGTGCTGCTTCTGTGGTTCCGAAGATGGTTCTGTTTTCGACCCGTCTGCATTCCCCAGGGGATTATGGGATTGTTCCTTCTGAGTCTTGTGTTGTTATCGTACTGTTTCAGGATCATGTGAGATGTCTGCCTTACCCAGCATCCCTCAGTGTCACCGCCACTGCAGGATCACAGTTGTAGCGCAGTTGTGTGCAAGGCTTATTCTCCATCCTCATACACCATATATGTATGATGAGGATGTAACGTACTATAAGCCTAGTTTTCCTAACTCTCAAAGAACCAAGTGAGAATGTAATCGAAGAACGTAACAGTAGATATTTGAGATGGGTTTGCTCTGGGGGCCTTTTAAGCTCAGCTGCTGTTGTTCCTATGAACCGAAGAGGGAGTTTGATGCTATTCCCTGTGGATCCCCCTCTCTGTTGCTGGGGTGTGTATATGTGTGTGTGTGTGTGTGTCTGTGTGTGTGTTTCAATACCAGGGGTGCAAACGGATTTGGCTAGTTATGTAACTCAGTGTTACAACAGAGAGTGGCTTTTCATCGTAAGGAGAGGTATAACATGTTGTGCACGTCTGTGTGTGTGGGGGGAAACCCTGGTCAGGACTAGGCAAGGTCAGTGGTTCAGGGGTGAACTTATGTGTATGTGTGTGAGTGAGTAAGAGTGCATATTAAGGATGCGTTGTCCCACAGGCTATCCGTTGCCAGAAATGCACTGCTAAGATGCTAAGAACCCCTATCTACCCTACTCTACTCTACTCTACTCTACTCTCTACACACACACACACACACACATACACATGCACAAACACCCACACAGAGGGCCTCAGTCAGAGAGAATGCAAGCCAGTCTATTCAGTCTCTGTTTCTCACAGAACAAGCTGCCAGGGAAGGCTTAAGCACCAGCTAATGACCGGAGGTCCACAGTCCTGCCTGACAGACTGGGGAGACAACAGTGCCTGGGAGTGAGAGAAAGAGTAAGAGAGAGAGAGAGAGAGAGAGAGAGGAGAGAGAGAGAGAGAGAGAGAGAGAGAGAGAGAGAGAGAGAGAGAGAGAGATAGCAGGGGGCTTCTCACTGGGCAGACAGATAGTCTGTTCCTGCTGATTTACATCTGACTTCTCTCTCTTAGGCCTTTTGTTGGTTTTGAAAAACAGAGTTGTGAGAACAGAACAGAACGTATTTTCTCTCGTCACTCGCATTCCAGACTACAGGCTGTTAGGTCTTCTGTTCTGGTGCCCTACAGTGCCACTCTGTAGACCCTATACTTCCTCCGTCTTCACATCCTATAACATGTACTTTAATAGCAACATTTCCCTTATATAATTACTCAATTGAAATTTTGTTGTACAGTTGAGTTGTGCAATGACAATAAAAGGCATTTATGTTGATATTGATACAGTCAATTGAACTGGATACAGACCAGAAGATGGCCAGGGGCACTGTGACACAGACCACCTGGCAGTGTCGGCATGTAAACGAGCCCTGTTAGCCAGTCATTGATTGGCTGGTAATTGATCAGTGGGTGTGTCTTGAGTGTCAGGGTTAGTGTCCACCCTAGTGCTGCAGTCATCAGTGAGGGTAATTAACCAGCAACATGAAGAGACCCACTGGTTATCCTGCTCAAAAACTGTGGTCTTTTGTTCACATAAAAGCAGATTGTTATGGATAATGTGTGTGGCCTCTCTCTCCCTCTCCCCTACTTAATGTCTCTCTCTCTCTCTCTCTCTCTCTCTCTCTCTCTCTCTCTCTCTCTCTCTCTCTCTCTCTCTCTCCCTGTCTCTCTCTCTCTCTCTAGAACCTGAAGAAGATGGAAGGGGCGACAGCAGCAGAGGACCCTAGCAGAGACCTGAACGAGCTTCAGAACGATGACTGGGTGGGTGGCACAGCCTTCTTAACCAACTCTCCTCTCACGCCAGTTCACCTGACCTGTTTACCCATGATGCTCTGTTTACCCATGATGCCCCTCTGTCCGTCCCCCCGTCCCCCCAGGCGGTGTTCTGGGTCCAGGTGATGCGCGACCTGCGACACGGCGTCAAGCTGAAGAAGGTGAATGAGCGCCAGTACAACCCCCTCGCCATCGAGTTCCAGCTGACGCCGTACGAGATGCTGATGGACGACATCCGCTCCAAACGCTACAAGCTGCGCAAGGTCATGGTGGGTCTCTGGGCCCAGGAACCATCGTGCTGGGACTTTGTTTCCGTGGGGGTTTCTGATGGCGTGGGACTGAACCGTTTCGATCGTCGTACACGGTACCACTGTTAACCCTTTGTGTGTGTGTTGTTGTGTGTGTCTGACTGTGTGTGTGTGTCTGGCTGTGCATGTGTATTGTTGTGTCCTGTTCTCAGGTGAATGGTGACGTCCCTCCGAAGTTAAAGAAGAGTGCCCATGAGGTCATCCTGGACTTCATTCGCTCCAGGCCTCCTCTCAACCCTGTGAGTGAAGATTCTCCTGTCTTCCCTCCCACCGTCCTTCCTTCCTTCCTTCTTTCCTTCCTTTCCTCCTTCGATCCCCTTGCCCGCAGTCCTCCTGTCACCCTGAGAAATCTTTCGTGATACACAGACATTGGCATATGTAAATCTGTATTCCTCTACATGAGATATGCATTCCTATACATGCAGCAGTGATATGTGTGCGTGTCCACGCCTGTGCGTGTGAAAGATGAGATCTTCATTGACAGTAAGATGAGTTATCATGGCCCAATGTAATTAGGATGGGAGGTTATAGGACTGGCCTGACTGTGGTCGTAATTCTGATTGTGTTGGTGTATTTTTGTGTGTGTGTATGTGTGTGTGTGCGTGTGTGTGTGCAGGTTGCATCCCGTAAGCTGAAGCCCCAGGCCCAACCCCCTCCCACCCTGCATGAGAGGATCCTGGAGGGGATCAAGTCTGAGAGGAAACTGAGACCGGTGTCTCCTGACGAGATACGCAGAAGCAGGCTGGGTGAGACGCACACACACACACACACACACATCTCTCTCTCTCTCTCTCTCTCTCTCTCTCTCTCTCTCTCTCTCTCTCTCTCTCTCTCTCTCTCTCTCTCTCTCTCTCTCTCTCTCTCTCTCTCTCTCTCTGTCTGTCCAACTCTCCCTTTTCTTCTCTCTCTTTGTCTCTCTCTCTGTGTCTATTTCTCTCTGTGTCTCTAGTTCTGTCTCTCTCTCTTGCTCTGCCCCTATCTCTGTCTTTCTCTGTCTTTCTCACACACACACACACACACACACACAAACACACACGTACGCATGTTCTCTCCTTTAGGCTCTCTTTTTCAGTGTCTCTTTATCCAACCCTCTGTTTAAGTCGCTTGAACTCTTTCACACACAATGCCATACTTACAGACAAGTATGAGAACCATGGTTCTATCCAGTGGAACTCTGCTTCCTGGCTGTGCCATCAGGCAGCATCCTCCTCATTACAACTGAGCTTGTAATGCAGCCATTCACCTTTTTGTTGCAACCAAAGCCATGATCTGCCACTGTTTTGGTTGGCCTACCGTTTCTGCAGTTTACAATAACTTATGTCGTTCTTTTCACTCTATATGCTAAGTGTCTGTATTAACCCTGCTGAGATTAACGGAACTAAACCTTCTGGAGAATTCCCTGTGTTGCTTTCACAACCTGGCCTTGATGCTTTTATAATGTTGACTCAGTGAACATACTGTACAACTCTTTCTCTGGACAGCTGCCAGAGACTTTGGCAGAAACCCCTCTTCCTCCTCCTCCTCCTCCTCCTCCTGCTTGCATAACATGTCCCTGTGTAGCTCTGCCGATTCACTGAGCTTTTCTAACGAACCCCTATAAATCCTCTGGTACTGAGCATTACAACTGAATTACGGTAACTAACCCTTTAATTACGATCACTAACCCTTTAATGTCCTCACTGTTTCTCTGTCCCGCAGTAATTCGGCCACTTAGCATGTCTTACAGTTTTGACTCATCAGGTAAAGATCTGTCTGGTTACCTGGCTTCCCCCCCCATCCTCTCCCTCTCCCTCTTTTTGTCTTCCTCTGACCTCACTGTCGTGGTTGATCATCTGCTCTTCCTAGCAACACACACACACTCTACCTGCCATAGTGATATATACACACATTTCATGCTTCTGTGGTTGGTGGTTGTTGTTGGTGACGGTTGACGGAGCTTGTGACACCCTGTCAAACACTGGTCCAGAAGAGGACTGTCAAGCACAGAAGGGGGTCCAGTGGGAGTGTGTGTGTGTGTGTGTGGGGTGGGGGTGGGGGGTGGGGGGTAAAGGTGAGGGGGTGAGCAGAGAGTATTGATCAAAAACAGCTCAATTTCAGAGAGACTGCCACCTTAACCATAGCACTATTAGCTCCCTCGGTAACCAAACACACACTGCTGACTGCCTAGTGCCTAAACGCACTTCTGGGTTTTCTAGGGAATCGCATTCCTCACACAAAAGCTCCTTTCATCATGGAGGGCGACTCTGCAGGATTTAATCAGAGCTGTGAACAGTGAGGTCCGGAGATGGACTCTGTCACCTCGCTGGTTGGCTCAACACTGGAGTGAACACTCTCGCCTCAGATAATGAGCTCTATACTTAGTGAGACCTGTGGGACACAGCCTTCATGAATCACTCTTCTGACAGAAACAAATAGGTAGACCAAATAATAAGGGGGCACATTTTGTTTTCTTGTGAAGATGAGGGTGTTATGTAATATACTCGCTCAGTATGTAGTACTGTAATTAAATAGAGCCAATAATAGAGTGTGGTGATGATGTGGGGCATCCTGGTGCATCCTGGGTAAACCTCTCTGTGCTTGGCGTTTCTCAGAGACCGGTGTGGCTCAACACAGTGGTCTCTCTCACCTCATGCTCATTCACAGCAAAATTATACTGGTTACTTTTGTGTGTGTGTTTGTGTTTGTGACTCATCTAAAGGGCAGATGCATTGCACCATGGGAGTTATTCTAAAGAACTGTAGCCAGTGATGACAGACTCAGTCATGGTCAGACCTGATTCCGTTTCAAAGTACTTTATGATGTGCACTGGATTTATCTTATGTCGTTCAATGACTCGAATGCACCTATTGAAAGTACAGTAAGTGACTGTGAGACGAATCAAGCACACCTCAAGCACTTTCAGATACATGACAAAGGTAACTAACGGATCCGTGTGATTGGTCCAGGTCTGGTGGGGTTCTATGATATAACCAGACACAGCTGTCAGTGAGCGGTGATATTGAAGACAATGTCCTCTCTGTAGGTGCCTATCTCAGCCGCAGTACCCCCCAGGATCTGTTCCGTACAGGTAAAGTATGACAGCCATGGTTTGGAAGGCCTGGGGACATATCTAACACAAGGCCAAGCTCTGTCTGTCTACCTGGCTGGGCACTAATGCTTATTCCCTTGATCTGAGCAATCTCTGGAGTGTGTCTCTGCTTTTGAAGGTATAGGTGAAGGGATTGGGTCTGGTTGGTCTTGGCTGTAGTAGAGACTGGCAAAATTAGACGGTAACATTACCGCCATCTATGACCGCTCTGCTTTCATTTACTTTCCTTTGTCTTCGTTTTCTTTCCAGTCCTCCTCCCCTCCCCTCCCCTCCCCTCCCCTCTCCTCTCCTCTCCTCTCCTCTCCTCTCCTCTCCCCTCCTCCCCTCCTCCCCTCTCCTCTCCTCTCCTCTCCCCTCCTCCCCTCTCCACTCCACTCCAGTCCTCCCCTCTCCTCTCCTCTGTGTGGTAGTGAGTCACTGAGACAACTTGGCATGGTCTCAATGCCCCCACAGATCTACGATCTGCCTCTGCAGCTGATAATAGGCTGTTACTAGCGCTCGTTTCTCTTCTGTTCTTCACCGTCCCTCCCTCCCTCCTATCCTCCACTTCACCCTGCTCTCCCTCTTTATCACACCTTAAATCCTTCGGTCTTCTCTCCCTATCCTGTTTCTCTTTTTCTTCTCCCTGTAACTCTCTTCATCCCTCTCTCTCACTCTCTTTCCGTATCCCTCCCTGTCTCTCTACCGCCCTCTCTCTAACTGGCCCAGTAGCTGTGGGTTGCAAGCCGACTGCTGCAGAGGTTTATCAGACTTTCTACTAAAAGGGTGACATTTTCTACCAGTGGTGCAACAGGGAGACAGAGGTAGAGAGATATCAGTGCAGTGGCTCAGAAACTGTTTAAAATCTCTCCGAGAGGCTCTTTTTGAGTAGTGTTGGAGCGAGGAGAGGCAGGAGAAGAGAGGAGAGAGGGATAGGGTATGATCAGGAGGTGTCTCTTCCTCTTGGAAAAGGAGTTTCACGGGGTAACATGTCATCCATGGTGCTCCATGCTCTCTATGTAACACAAGCCTGCCGCTTTTGTGCTGCCGCTCAAATCAACTCCTTACCCCCTCTCTCACCCCCTCCCTCTCCTGCTCCCTACTCCTCGTCCCTCCCTCCCTCTCCCTCTTCCCCTTCCCCTCCTGACTCCTCCCCCACCCTCACTTCCCCCCTTCCCTCCTCCTCCCCAGTCACGCCTCCACCCACCACCCACCCACCCACCCACCCACCTCCTCCCCCTCCTCTCTCTACTCCTCTCCGCCGCCACACAGTCCCTCCCCCTGATGTCTGATTGGCTCTCTCCTGGCGTTCCGTGTAGATGGCTTCACCCCTGAGATGACCCGGAAGACGTCCAGCACCATGTGTCTGGCCAACGGCTCCCTGTCGGCAAACTCCAGCCCCAGGGTGGGCTCCATGGCTGGCGGGCCACCAGGGGGCTCCGGGGGCTTGACCCAGAGGAAGAGGCTCCTGAAGGCCCCCCGTCTGGAGGAACTAGTCAGCTCCGACTCAGATGACGTGAGTGTTCCTCAACCTTCATGTCTCGTGTGAACGTGAGAGGACGTAGGCTGCAGGGAAACATCAACAGCGTTCCTCTTCTGTCCTCCAGGACGAGACCGTCGGGGGTCGGAGGTCGGCCAGCAGCTCCAGCGTGGCCACCTCCGCCGTGGACGACACGTCCCCGGAGTCTGTCCTCGGCAGGAAGAGTGAGTGACCAACGTGCTGGGTGACCAGCGTACACCATAGGCCTACAACACACATGCAGTACATATACATACATAAATACGTGATGTGAAAATGACAACAAATGACACTATACACTCGACTAGAGAACTTTATTTCATGTTTTCTCTTTCAATTCTTTATATCGTGACCTGATAAATGGACAGCTGGTCAACCAAGCTTTTCTGAACTGTCTGTTTGTGACCCTCCTCCCCCCCCCCCCCCCACCAGCCCCCCCCATGTTCCTGCCCATCTCTTCCACCCCCCAGCCAGAGAGGCGGCAGGCCCCCCAGCGGAGACACTCCATTGAGAAGGAGACCCCCACCAACGTCCGTCAGTTCCTGCCCCCGTCGAGACAGAGCTCCAAGTCTCTGGTGAGTCCTGGAGGAGAAGTGGGTGGAGGGTTCAAGGCTAGTCACCTCCTATCTGCAGATGGATTCCGCCAGGGCAAACTGGACGGTGGTAGGAATGATGATTAACATTTAGTGAATGATAGCACTGCAGTGTAAGTATTTCCATGGGGAGTTGAATGGAGCCAAACGACTTGTCTTCCTCTCCCCCTGCGTCATCCCGGCCTCAGGCTCCTGACTCACCTCACCTCTCCTTACTCTTAACGCGCCTACCACTCTCACCCCCCCTCGACCCTCTCTCTCTCTCTCTCTCCCACACGCCTCCCCTCTCCTGTTCAGGTCGGGACGATAACCGCCTGGGTCTCTCTCCTCTGCCCCTCCCCCTCCACCCTCCACTTCCTGTGGAGCTCCCCCCCTCTCGAAGCCTCTGTGTTGGGTACGGCATGGGCCCTCTTTGCCCTCTGCAGGGGCATTTGCGCCACGGGAGGAAAACCTGACAAGGTTTGCCAGTCTCGCTCCCAGTCCGCACTGGCATAGTTAGAGTATCCATCTGCTCTCTACTCCTTCCTGCTTCTCTAGACATCATCAGTCAGACCAAAGCTGTGATTGGGTAGAGATGATTGGGTAGAGATAAGTCGATCCTAAATGTGATTGGTTGGAAAGCTCTCCGAACTCTGGTGTGATTGGATAGAGTGCTTCACAGCCTTGATGTGATTGGTTAGAAAGCTCTTTAATTGATATTTTGGTCAGTGACTACTGACCATGATTTCTCCAGAACACCGACTAACCGTTTTCGTTCATTTCAGCTCATCCCGTCTATGTTTTAACTGTAGCTTCTATGCTTGCAAACGTCATGTAGCCAGTCTAGCTAGCTATCACCAAATATTTCGAAATACATATTTCGATAAAAGTCCTGCAGCTTTAAGTTTGGCCCATCCAGGATTGTCTACCGGAGAATGTTGTTGCTATTCTCCGGCCCTCTCTCTGGCCCTGTGTCCAGCTGAAGATGCACTAAGTGCTCCCTGTGCTTTGTCCCCCTGGGGCAGTGTGCACAAAGGAGATGTTTTCATCCCAAATGGAGCATGAGCCATGGGAGAGTGTAATAAAAGGTGCTGTGTGTGTGTGTGTGCATATGTGTACAAGGACTGGTAACAAGGGCCCAGTGTGTATGGAGCAAGGGGTTGTCATAGTAACAATGTGTGTTTGTGTGTGTGTGTGTGTTTGTGTGCACGTGTACAGGAGGAGTTCTGTTTCCCGGTAGAGTGTCTATCTCTGACAGTGGAGGAAGTGATGCACATCAGACAGGTGCTGGTGAAGGCAGAGCTGGAGAAGTTCCAGCAGTACAAGGACATTTACAACGCCCTGAAGAAGGGAAAGGTCAGCCTTCGCCTGCTGCAACACACAACCATCACACTGTCCTGCGCACGTCTAAATACTACACTGACACGCAGCTTCCTGTTTTGTCATTGACATAACGGTATACCATGTGATGTGTTTTTCATGTTCAGTCACATGCAGTCATTGAAGCCACATATGGCTAGAGGTGGCCCCAGGGGGAACTGAACCCTCCTAATGTAGTCTGATGACCGTGTAGCTCTTCACGGAGAGTGTCCACTTTCCTCACATGCCGTCTTCTCTCCGTCACAGCTCTGCTTCTGCTGCAGAACCAAACGCTTCTCCTTCTTCACCTGGTCCTACACCTGCCAGTTCTGTAAAAGGTAGGGCCTGGGCTCGCTGCCAGGGAACGTGAGGGGCATCTTTTCCTCACCTAAATGTGTTCTCTCACAAGAAACGGTTTTCTCTTCTCTTCTTTCACTCCTCGTTTTCCAACATTCTCTCTCTCTCTCTTTCTCTCTCGTCTCTCTTTCTCTGTCTCTCTCTGTAGGCCCGTGTGTTCTCAGTGCTGTAAAAAGGTGAGTCATTGTCATTGACAACATGCACAACACGTTGATAGTGCTTGACACTCTTATTTTAAGACTCTCTCCCTTTCTCAATCTCTGTCTCCCTCTCTCTCTTTCTCTAACTCTCTCCCTCCCTTTCTCTCAGATGCGTCTGCCCTCCAAGCCCTACGCCAGCCTCCCTATCTATTCCTTGGGGTCTACCAACACCCTTCCCAGGGACCGGCTGGCTGCCATGGCTGCCGTGAGAGCGTCATCGGCAGAAGCTGGACGAGGAGCAGGAGGAGGAGCAGCAGGAGGAGTAGGAGTAGGAGGAGCGCTCCGAGGAGCTTCAGACGCTGGGAGAGGGGGAGCGGGAAGAGGAGGAGTTGGAGTTGGAAGAGGAGGTGCTGGGGTAGGAAGGGGAGGAGCAGGGAAAGGAGGAGCAGTCCCCAAGGCTGAGAAAGCGTCCAGCAGCCACCATCGTCCCAGCCTTCAGAAGACCATGTCCAAGTAAGCCCCATCCCTGCGAAGCGTTACATCACAACTGAATGCTCACACGCTGACACGGTAAACGATTGCAGCTTCGTTGGAGTTGCACCTCCAGATCTCCTATTCGATGAATTTTGCTAGCTTCAGATGACGTTTTACAAAGAGTTGGAGCTAACTGGTACACACTCCCAGTAGACGGAGTTCGTCTTGAGAAGAACCGTCCCGAGTGACTTCGTACTGATGTAGTTAACTGTCCTGTCTCTCGTCCTCTCAGGTTGGCGAAGCACGGAGGGGACAAGTCATGTGACGAGCTGGAGCTGCCCCCGGAGCTGACGGAGGACTGGGCCACCATGGAGGTGTGCGTTGACTGCAAGAAGTTCATCTCCGAAATCATTTCCTCCAGCAAGCATAGCCTATCGCTGGCCACCAAGAGGGCTCGATTAAAACGCAAGACCCAATCGTTCTACACGTCCTCCCCCAAAGGGGCCTCGGAGTACCGCCCCTCTGAAAGGACTATCAATGAGATCTGAACCGTCTCCTCTCCTCTTCGGTTGTCTTCTTTCTCTTCTCTCCTCTCCTCCTCACCTCTCCTTTGCTCTCCTCTCCTCTCGCTGCTTCCAGCTCACATGGCACGACACTGAACTTTATACTGGATCTAACTCATTTGATCTGGTCTCATCGTCTAGTTTGGACTGACTGTCTTTCCATGCCAGTCAGAAGGGGTTGCTAGGATCTGGGAGGGCTGTGGACAGTGTGGTGTGGTTGTGTGGGTCCTGATCGTCATCTACAGTACCTGTACTTCCAGATAAACGGATTAGCCAATTTTATACAGGATGTACCTCTGTCGTGTAAATACTCGGACATTGTTTTCATAGAGGGATGAGAAAGGAGAGCAACTTACTATGAGAACGGTTGCCTCGTCAGTGCTGTGGCCTCTACAACAGCACAGCAGAGTGGTGTAAGCCCCTGAGATGTTGGAGGGACCTACCCGCCCACAGAAAAACACATGAGCACAAGAATGACGATTAAGAAATTCACATTCCAGTCCCTCAGGCAGCGGCACTCTCAGACTGACAAAGATACATGCCTCAATTAAGACTTTTTTAATTGAAGAGTGAGACATTTGGAGTGGCCTCAAATGGGTAGACTTGGTCAAAGGAAATGAAACATCCACATCTTTATTTTTTGTGAGTTACATTTTTGTATTGGTATGTATGTACTGGTATGTGTGAGTGTGTACATGATTCAGGAGTCCGATTTGTGGTGAAAGTCTTGTTGATAATGACTTGTTCAGGTTATTTGGCATGGTGGTAGAATTCTGCTTTCGGCCTCACAGTTATTTCGATGAAACTATAAGACAAATGAGGATGCCATGTCATTGAGAACACAACAGCAGATTGCTGTTTGCTGATTTCATGCAGAAATAACTCCTCTACTCTAAACTGTTTCAAACCCAAAGAAGTCTTCTATGTTTCGGTGTAAATATTAAATAGTCTTGCGAACGTGTCTTGCAAAGAAGATGCACCAGGAATAACAGTCTTTGAGCATGCTATCTACTTAAAAGATGACAGTCTGCTAAATGAATAGACAATTTTACATTAACTGATGTGGTTGATCAGTACACAGTTGTACGTAGTTCATAGCAGGATCTTACAGACCCTTCATAGCATTGATGTGGACCAGCTACTATAAAACAATAATCCTGTAATGCGTTTCACTTAAATTACCAAAAGCACCCATAGGTGTCCAGAAGGATTACATAGAATAAATAAATAAAATATTTGATGAGAGTATAACAAGCCGTGTATTTATAAACAAGGTTTTCGATACTGGAGAGTTAAGTCATCCTGGTCATCCTGGTCATTCTCTTCTGACCAGTCTTACTCATCCTGCTATTCCAGTGTTTGCAATCTATATCATCCTACTCGTGATTTTCAATTCCTGACATGTGCTTCACAGCAATCAAACCAAGAAGCATCTCTATCGCCACAATCGCCCCTCAGAAATACAAACCCAAAACTAACTTTGTCCCAGGAAAATATACTCATCTTATGAAGCCATTCTCCAACTTCTTTTAGATACTTGTGTTGTCATATGCTTCATATTTTTCTTTTGTTAGGAAGTTAAATATTCGCGGTTGTTAAAGAAAAAATAGCATCAGATGTTCTGGATATAATCATCTCATGTAATGATTTGCAGAGTTGTTTCAGCTTCATAGTAATGTTAGGTAAATATAACGGTCAAAAGCTTCTATATTAGCTGTTTTGGTTTGTGAAATTATCCCCTTTTTAGTTGTATTGGTGGCACAGAAGCCCAACAATGCTATTTATGCCATTCAACTCAAAGCCTCTAAATAATGCCTTCATGAAGTTGTATTTACATCCTACATTGACAACTTTCTGTACAGTTTTGAGTTAGGTAAGAATAAGGCATATTTTGAGAGTTCAGGGTGTGTCCATGAAAGTGTCTCTATACAGTATGATGATAAGCCAGTCTGTTAATCTGCCTTAAACACACTGCCTTTTTTCATTATCATATTATGTGAGGAATCTAATCGTGACCCAGCCATAATCATCACCATGCTGTGTACGGTCTCTCTACTGTGTTCATCAAACAGGATGATGTTGTCTTGAACTCTAGACAGTGTCAAAAACCCTAGTTGAGAAAATCTCTCGCACAGGCTTCAACAAGTTAAAAAAAAGACAGTTTGATAGTATAATGCATACCAGAAACCCCCTAATGTGACAGCAGTATCATGCATGACCTGATGTGTACTGCACCTAGTATCTATGGGCTGTCCTACCTTCCAGCTGTAAATCCCTACTGAGATCCTAACAGATCAGAGGAAGACTAACCAACAATAAACGTGTAATGCTAAACGTCTTCAGTCTTCCTGATATATTACTGAGGGGGGCACACACAAAGACCAAAGTGAATGAGTTGATCTCCAGTTATGTTTATAGAAATACATGACACAAGCAATGTAACACAAATAACATTCTTCAATATCATTTTATATACTACCATACAGTTTATGGAGAAATAATGTTGTTTTTTTCAGATAAATATCAGTGAGTCTACAATGACCTACAAGATCTATGGATTACAGAAAAATACCTATGCAAAATATATAGAGTACAGTAGTATTTTATTGATTCCCAAGGGGAATACTGTGAACGAGGGGTTTAGGCAAGAATGGACACAAGCACAGCCACACACACAAAGACAGCGAGACATTAGGATGCAGAAGTGGACGGTGTGACTGTTGTAAACGTCAGATAGGGCTTCACATACGCCCATAGAACTGCCCCTCAGCCAACCTAAACCCTCAAGGAAGACAAGGAAAACCTCTCAGGCAAACTCATTGAGAAAGAAATGTAAGAAACCTTGGGAGGAGCTATTTGGTGAGGGATTCCCTCCTCTCTACAACACCCTGTCCCCACATTGCTTTCAACTTGTAACACAGTAACTCATCATAACACCCATGCAACACACATTTAAACACCTCGCCTGCGACACACCACTGCAAACAAGTTCAGCTTCGCTTTATTGATAACTCATTTGTATAATGCAAATACAGACATACAAAACACACTTTAGCATCTGAATAAACTAAACTAAATAAACAAAAAGGTTTTAAATATAGCTTTAAATGTTGTTTTTTTGTTGATTTTGGGAACCACCGGATAACCAACGTTTTGGGATCGTAGTGTCCTCATTGGTTGATAGGGTGCGAGGGTACCCGATAGGTAAGTCCATGGATTGATTTGTAGGTTAGTAGTAGGACTATGAAATCAGCTCTGGCTTGGATTGGGAGCCCGTGCAGAGAAGCGAGAGTAGATGTTATATGGTTGTATTTTCTGGTTCTAGTCCGTCTTTTAGGTCCTACAATTAGCACCTGTTTCATCCGAGTTTAGAAGTAGGAAATCGGCTGTCATCCATGTTCTTATCACAGAGACACATGTTTCAATGTGTCTCAGTGTGTGGTAGTTGTCCAGGTTTCAGCGACATGTATAATTGAGTGTCATCTGCGCAGCAATGAAAATTTCCTCTGGAGCTTTGAATGATGTTTCCTAGGCGCAGCATGTAGAGCAAAAAAATAAACAGAAGGCCGAAGACAGAACCCGGTGGTAATCCGAATTTTACAATGGAGCTCCTTGATGAAAGGCCATCATACTGGACAATTTGTGATCTGTCAGACGGATACAATCTATCCCCACAAAGGGGGGATAGAATACACTCCAGAAGAATTTCATGATCAACAGTGTTGAATGCTGCACTCAGGTCCAGGAGAACCAGGACAGAGATAGAGCCTGCATCTGAGGCCAATTAGGTAATTAACTATCTTGGCAAGTGCTGTTTCAATACTGTGGTGACATGATTGAAAACACAATATTGCTATATAAACAATATATTGTTCCAACCTCAGTTAGTGAACCACACAGTAATCAGTCCTCCAGTATGTCCGAGTCCTCCTCGACTGTTGACTGAGTGTGGTTGACCTCCATGGTGTTGTCGTCTCCAATGATGACATACTGCACGCTACAGCTCTGCACCTCGACTCCCTGTGACTCTGGTGGTGTAGTCTGCAGCCCCATCTGGTGGCCACAGCTGCAATTGCACCCTGGTGAGAAAATATTCACAGGAGAAAAAATCGATATGAATCAAAAACAGGTTTATTATTTTTCACATACAAGGAATTATCTTTGGTCTGATGATGCATACCAATAAACATGCAGTGCAAGGACAAAAAAAAGACAAAAAGGGTTATGAGAACAAGTAAATCCCAGTCCGGTGAGATGCCGGCAGGTCAATGTGATGTAAATCAATGTAACTCCTTCCTAAATAAGAGAAGGCATGAGAGGTGGGTGGGTGTTGGAGAGACATGAGCTGAGCACAAGCAGAAGGCGTTCCTCATTCTACACTGTATGACCCGCACTTACCAGCAACGGGCAGCTTGGGCCCCAGCAGGGGCTGCTGTTCTACCAACACATCCTGGTGGTTCCCGCTCCCGATGATGCAGTGGCTCAGGGTGGAGTTCTGGATGTTGATGATGTAGGTGGGGGTAGGGTCATCTCTCTCTGGCGAACACAGGGACAGAGAACCGGGAGTGTATTAAAGACAGCTAGACATATAGAACAATTTGTAACAGTGGAAGAGCGGTTGAAGTAGAACCTTGTTAGGTTCTACAGGAACTATTTTGGAGTAGTTAAACACACAATTCTTGGTTGATTGGTCTAGTCGGGGTAACAGGTTAAAACATGATTATGGCCTGTTGTACTGTATAGTGTTAAAAGGGTTCAAACGTAAAGAGGATAAATTCTAAAGAAAAGGAAGTGACGCTGCTGTGAAAGTTCACCCTGAAACTTCCTCATGTGAGTTTTGATCACGCTCTAAAACCCCCACACAGCATCAACATTGCATCAGCCAGGGGTTTTTACAAAGGGTGGGTGTGGAAAGCGAAAGACATATGAGCCTTGTACACTTTGCACGGTGAAAGTTCCACATAGTGTGTGTCTCTGTCGTCTCAGCTCACCTGGCACTGGAGAGTTTTCCAACGAGAGATGAGCTGGAGGAGAGAGGCATAATTAACATGTAGCCAATATGTATAGCTCACTTCAGCTGTGATCACAAACTCAGGCTCTTACAGTAATACACACATGTGCACACACACACACACACAAAACACTTACCTGGATCTGGGCCTTCGAAGATGGGGGAGTCACACCCATCCAGACAGCTGTAGAAGAGCTCACAGGCGTTGCATCCCTTGCTGATGATTATCTGCATCAGCTTCATGGATTTCTGAATGACTGTTGGCTGCGACACAATCACCTGCCTCTCCATCTCTGTGATGGTACCGGAGCTCCTCAGGCTTCCGGACACCCGCTCCACCACCGAGGCCGACAGACGCTGACTGAGAGCGAAGGACTGCAGTCTCAAGCGTTTGTCTGTCATGGAGAGGTCGAGGGGAAGAGTAGCAGGAGAGTAAAAGTTTAAAGTATCCGCTGCCCAAGTTTATTAAACTGAGTGTGATATTATAAACGGCCTACATTCGGTTGCGTACAAAAAATTCAGAATAAAACTTGCAACGTATAGGTATTGTAAGATATTCCGACGATATTCTTAGGCATCTTCCTGTGTGACCAAACTAATTCAATCCGGTGAACGCGGTTTAAGAAAAAAATGTTGTTCGCATTTTGACCACTCATTTCTAATGTCTAAAAGTAAAGGTTCTTACCTGATAATGCAGCCTGTTCTTTATTATTGTGTATCATTTCTGGCTCCGAAATATGTATCAAACATCTCTGAGACGTGACAAATTCGGACTCAGAATTACAATAGGTAAGCACGACCTGCCAAATTTCCGTTATTTTACGCATGCGTACGAATTTCTATAGTACATATCGATATCAGGGTCTAGAATCTGTTTCCTACTTTTGATTATGTTAAGCATCCTTTCAGAGATGTAATGAGACAACCGACTTCAGATCCGTTTTTGGGACTGTACTAAACAACTAGTTAGGGAATTTTCCTAGGTGGATTCCCTTGCATTTCAGTTCGAAATGTTTGTGGTGTTTTTAGTTTCACTTTGTCTTGTGCATTGGATGACAGGCAACATACAGTATGCCTAAATAATTGAAACAGCAGTAAACAGCAGGGCTGCCAACTGATGTTGATACAGAGAAGATCGCAGGTTTGACCTTAGTTGCCACCCACCACGGGGGGCAGCATGGAGGGAACCCTCCATAAACATGCTCACTTCCTGATCCGCCGAAGCAGCTGGATAGCAGGCTGGGGCTGGCTGACTCTCTCTCTCTCTCTCTCTCTCTCTCTCTCTCTCTCTCTCTCTCTCTCTCTCTCTCTCTCTCTCTCTCTCTCTCTCTCTCTCTCTCTCTCTCTCTCTCTCTCTCTCTCTCTCTCTCTCTCTCACACACACACACACACACACACATATCCGCCTAACTCGAAACACAGGTTATGGGCTTGGCACTCCGCGAGTTTCTGTTACACCCGGGGTCGTGCTAGTAGGCGGCACTAATGGTAGTCACGGCAGGTGTAGGTTTTTCGTAGGTGACTGTGTCAACAGATGTGTCTGTGTCATAGCAGAAGCACTGCGGATGGGGGATCCGAGGCTTGCATACGCAGTGGTCGACTGGGAAGGTAAGCTATTTCTCCTTCTCTGTCAGATTCCAAATTTTCTGGCAGATGGCATCAAAATAAATATTCTATTGTTGGTAAACCGTGTGGGCCTATGCTGTTTTTGTATGTAAACAAATGCTAAATTCGTGTTGACCTATTCCAGTACAACCTTGGCAATGCAGGAGTGCCAGTTATGTCAATAATTTACTTACCAAGATGCTAACTAAAGCATCTCAGATTTTGTGTTTAAGCATATTCCTACCTGCGCAGTAATCACTTAATTTGTGACAAATTCGTATCGCTCTCTCTTTCTCTTTCTCACTGTCACCACGTAAGGCATCGATTCACAACTGATTTGTTTTTCAGTTTCTGCTTGTGTAGGGCACAATGAGGCTTTGATCCCTGACTAGCTGGAATGCCATGTAGACCTTGATCCATGCAGCACGGCCCCTCCGGAGCGGCAGTCTCAGTACTCAGTATCTACACAGGCTCATTTATAACTGTACAAAAAAGTACAAAAATAAATAAATCACAGTTAATGATAGTCGTTTGAAATGTTTCATTCATCACTTGTTCCACACTATTTACTTTTGAGGATTTATAAACATGAATATTTTGCAATAATCAAAGCAAAACCAATTGCGTAAATCCAGGACATTCCAGTAAGATAGCAAAAAATTCCCCTCCTTGACTCTAGGGTTGTCTTTGTGTTCATTTCCATGTTTAGGATTACATGGAAATGAATACAGAGACACTTTCCTGAGGACTGGCAGTCTGTTTGAAAGTGGCCTGTTTAGTGGTGGCAGGGAACTACTGGCAGTCAGTTGTGAGACGTATCCTCCTCTGAGCTCCACGCACTGCAGCCCTGCTCTCCACCGTGACAGTGCAGAAAGAAACGTGCCCGTTCAAGTGTGAGTATCAGTGTTTCGCACGTGGGCCACTGATCAATAGCGGGCAGAGGTGCCCAGGGAATGTGGGACGGTGATGCCAGCTCTATTGATCTGGCTGGTATGAGTCTGTTTCACCAGTCGTGCCGTGTGGGGAGAAAGGGTGATCGACAGCTTTTTGGCCAGCAATCCTGCCAAATGGGTTTTGCTATTTTTCACGACCCTGGACTGCTAGCACCCACCATATTTGTTATATAATCCATGCTAATCCTAGATTATGGTGTAATTCCTTGTGCCCCTCGCAATTGGAGATCAGATAATCTGACTGTGGTTCTGTCCTCTCTAACATACAGCAGGTTTAATATATTCCACCTTTGTCTTCCACCATGTTTAATGATCTTGTTGCAGATCGATCTGGAGTTTTGTCAGACAAAAGAAGTGATGTGGACCAGAACCATTCATATCTCAGATGGCCATTTCAGTGTGTTTTGGAAATTAGTGATAGAGTTAAAGTGACGTTTGCATGTTGTTTTTTTGGGAAAGCACTGTCAAGTTAATGCTTTTTATCTACAGTGTGACAAATGTGTTGCAATCCTACGTCACGGATCTAGACAAAGATTAAGCCAACACACCCACACACAATATTAATGTTGTTAACTCAGCCAAGGTAGAATAAAGGGACACTATCTCCAATAACAGGAAGTGATAACGCGCTAGGCAGTGTATAATCCTAAATCCTCACAGCAGTTCAGTGTGTGATGTGATAAGGTTGCTGTGTGTGTGTTTTCCTTCTAGCAAGAACATGGAGGACATCATTTCACCCTTCACGCAGACACAAGGGCTAATAACAGCTAGCTAGCTGACTGACACTAAGACTCTGCCATGGCTAACAGTACTACCAAGACTCCAGCCTCAGCCTCAGATCCAGCCCCAGCCCTATCCTCAGCAACAGCCCCAGACCTCTCCCCAGCCTCATCTCCCACCCTTCCCCCAGCTGTCTCCCCAGCCCCAATTATTGCCCTCACGCTAGGGCTTTCCCCAGCCTTTTCCCCCGCCTCAACTCCAACACGTGCCACAACCCTCTCCCCAGCCTCAGCCCCCAACTCAGTCGTCTACTGCAAGCTGTGCCTTAGTGAGAAACCCTCGGTGGCGACCAGTAAACTGCACACCTGCGACTGTGTCTTCTGTACTCTGGTAGGTAGGCTACGAGTCATCCTCTTCTTCTGCATCCTGCTTCATGTCTATATTAGCCTGAGATGCAGAGACTGACAGTGTTTTTCTAAAGCTGGCACTGCCAGGTGTTAATCTCTGTCCGTCTGTCATCCTCCTCGTCTGAGCTGTTAGCTAGCAGATAGCCTGGCGCAAGGTCATCCAGAGCCATAGCCGTAGTGTAAACAAAACAGCACTGTTGCCAGTTTGGCTCCAGAGAGACTAAACCTGATCTTGCTGGTTCTCCCCCCCACCTCCTCCCCCACATTGTTTTTCTCCACACCGTCCTCCTCCCCTCGTCCTCCTCATCCCCAACCACCTCCCCACCATTCCACCCCATAATATGGTTTCCTATGTTAATGGCTGGTGATGAATCGCACATTGTTCTCCAATCAAGACAGCATTGCTCACCGTGCTGTCCGTCTCCTTGCCCCAGTGTCTGCAGCAGTATGTCCGGCTGGCCATCCGGGATGGCGGGGGTGCTCCCATCACCTGTCCTGACATGGCCTGTCAGAAGATTGGAGCACTGCTGGACTCTGAGGTACGTCATAGGAGCTGACCAGAGGGTACAGTCTCAGCACCTCCTAGTCCCTAACAATAGACCCCATCAGCAGTATATGCCTTTCCATTTGAAATGTTATCAACATTTGCGCATGGCATCCATGTTGCGCAGGGCAAACCCCACTTTGTTAACTTGGGCAAACCCCAACAGCAGAATAAAAAATGCTGCTCTGAATGACACAACCAGGAAGAGTTCACTTGAAAAAAAATACCGGCATCCCAGTGTAACTTCTTGCTAACACAAATAAAAAACTATGAAATCTAAAACTATCGAATGCACGTTTTGTCTGTGGTTGCAGATCGCTTGTTTCGTCTCTACAGAACAAGTGGAGCTGTACCAGCGGCTGAGGTTTGAGCGAGGTACAGCCCTGTTGAATTAGCATACTGGTGTCTGGCCAGCTATTTCAGGTCCCGTACCATCTGGTGGGGATACGTTGAACATACCCATAAGGGAGACACTTTACATGCCTGGCATATTGTGGAGTTTGTTGCCCCTACTCCTTCTGTTCCTGCTGCAGCCAGGCTGCTGTTGTAACTCTAGCCTTGAACCCGGCCGTTTCACTGGAGGGAAGTCTTAAGAATCTCCATTAGGAGCAGTTGAATGGTTAGGTTTGTGACATGTTGATAACCAAACCTGATGGACAGTTCATCTTGTCAAACTCTGTCGCTGTAGTTTTGTGGAGGCACACTTCTATTTTTCATTCACTCGCAGCATACTCACTTCTTAACCACCACTAATTCGTCAATTCTACTTCAGTCAATGTTTAGGGTATACACTGTATATCTCGGGGTTTTCAGTATATAGGGGTTCATATTTGTATGTATTCAGTTGGTTGCACATATACAGCCAAACAGCATGTGCTCTACTGCCCCCCCCCCCCCCCCCTCCCCTTCCAGGGGTGCAGCTGGACCCCAGTAAGGTGTGGTGCCCGGTGCTGGAGTGCCAGGCTGTGTGCTCTGTGGGGCCCTCTACGGAGGGCAGGCCCACGTCGGTGCCCTGCCAGGCCTGCCACGCCGTCTTCTGCTCCGGGTGCCGAGGAGCCTGGCACAGCGGGCACTCCTGCCCGGAGCAGCCGCCCATGACGTCCCCCTCCTCTGGCGGAAGGTCAGTCGATATGGAAGCGTCCTACTGGAGTCTGGTCTCGTCACCATACTCGGGGACGTGACGCATCAACGAAAGCCCTCCAGCACACCCTGCACCTGACTCATTTATATTCCTGTCATGTGACCCCCCCCTAATCAGTCGATACCATACAACTTTATTAGGCTGTTTTACAACCGTAATCTTTGTTGTGTTACTGTGTAGCACCTCACCCTTTTAAACACACATTTGCGCTGAGCTGCTCCCTCAATCAGCCTTCATAGTGTCTCCTCCACAAATAAATGGGCTATTCTGGTACAGCCTTACGTGCATAAACCGAGCACACTGCTAAAAACAGGTTTGGCCTTTCAACATCAGTGCTCCAAGATTCAACCTCTTGCCCTTTCTCCCCTCGCCTCCTCTTCCCCCCTGCCCCTCCCGTCTCCAGGGCCCAGTCTTGCAGCGAGGCAGACCCCCCCATCAAGCAGTGTCCGATGTGCGGGGTCTACATAGAGAGGAACCAGGGCTGTGCCCAGATGCTGTGTAAAAGCTGCAAACACACCTTCTGTTGGTATTGTCTCCAGAGCCTAGATGTAAGTCTAGTTCTCTCCTCCCCTGGATTTGTTTATACTTTACATACTCTACTTAATCATCGCTCCCACTTGTGAGTCAGAGTATGGTTGTGTCTTCCCCATGATCATCCCTCCAACTTGCACAACATAGTACATACTCTAGTGTTAAAAATACTCTACTCTCCATATGAGTAATATACTGTAGACTGTATACTACATACTACACACCTTTGTGCCTGTTTGCAGGGGGACATATTCTTGAGACACTATGACAAGGGCCCCTGCAGAAATAAGCTGGGACACTCAAGAGCCTCGGTCATGTGGAACCGGACACAGGTGACTGCGGTTTCACTACGACACCATTTAGGGTGACACTTTCCCCCCCTGCCCCTTTCTTCACTTTGGTTTGTTTATCCAGAGTGTTATGAATCTGCATCTACAATGTTATACATCATTTACATCACATGATGTATACGGGCTCATACACAGACCTGTAAGAAATATGGGATTCAATTGTGCGTGGTTTCGTCGTACTGCAGTGTGGTTGTATCGCATGTGGTTTCTGTAGTGTGTTGACACCCGTGTGCGTGTCCTGTGTTGCTGAGGTGGTGGGGATCCTGGTTGGGGTGAGTGTGGTGGTGCTGGTGACCTCCCCCCTCCTGCTGCTGGCTTCCCCCTGCATCCTGTGCTGCGTGTGTAAGCCCTGTGCCGGCTCCAAGATGAGGAAGAGGAAGAAGAGGAAGGAGCCCAGCCAGACAGAGCCTCGTCAGATGGACCCCAACGCATAACAGAGCTCTCCTTCTCTCTCTCTCTCTCACACACACACACACACACACACACACACACACACACACACACACACACACACACACACACACACACACACACAGAGTGATAGGCATACACACACTCAAATAGATGGGAAAATGGGTATGTAAACACACACTACCAGGGAGGTAGGAATACACACACACACACACAGTACAATCCCACGTTCATATCCTCACCTCACATTCATACACTCTTGTACAGTACTGCAGAGCACAGTGCTGTTTTCATGTGCCAAGCCTCATGATGCCAAACCAGTCTTGTTAGGTGCACAAGTGCCTCATACTACAGTGCCTGGTATTTGGTGGTATTTGTTTTGCCTTCCATTCTATTATGCAAACCTAGATGTTGTTTATTAAATAAACAACTGTAACACAGTAGGAGAATCCTATTAACCAATGCAAACTATAATTTCGTAATGTGCAAAGGGATGGGTGTTGTGGTGCACTCTGTAGGGTACTGAGGGACATCATATAGGGCTTCAACTGTGCACATGGAGAGGGTTTTCTGCTGTGAATGTTTGTTGTCTCCACCTGGAGTGTCCAGACAGTACGGATGGGTCACGTGTGCTACTCTGATGTATGTCAATGTATATTTATGGGTGTGTGTATGGTGTCCCGTGCTGTTTCTACTCTTTGGTTGATGTTTGTGCATCAGATATTTTGTAAAAGCTCCATTGTAATTGAAATAAACATCCGATGTTGAACATGTGTCCGCTGCTCCAAGTGTGGTTTGAAGACCAAAACAAGTGCTATGGTGGGGAAGCAGTTCGTATAAAGGTGACACACAGCAAGCTGGCCTGTGACGTGGTCCTGGCCTGTTACAGGGTCTGGCTGTTCCTCGGCGAGGGTCTCTGAACGCCCTCTGGTGCATAGCATAGGTACCACTCCTTTACCTTTTTTGCAGTGTCTTTGTGGAGGAGGAAATGTTCACAATTACGATGTCCATGAAACGATAAAATAACGTCTTGTAGCCTACCACTTCTGGATCTTATGGAGGACTTCATGGTACCTTATCAGGGACTCAGAGAAGTCCTCTCCACCCATGTACCGAGATCAACTAAAAAACATAACATTTAGATTCTGCTGATATTGTTGAGAAATAAACGATTTAGAAGAATGAGCTACAATAGTATTTCGACTTTTCTCACTAAAAGACCGGAATCACTCTAACTCGGATACACAACCAACCAATTACACTGTACAGTAGGCTACAATAATATAATAAAGTATTCATTTAGACAACACTTTGATCCAAAGTGACAGTAATTAACAACAATGTTTAGGATGTAGACCTACCGCAAGGTTAGGTCTACATTTACTTAAAACGCTACTTTACTTAAAACAACGTCGACCTCCATATCTTCCAATGATGCGCTGTCGCCCTCTACCGTTCGACAAATCCGATGAAGCTCGTGTAGCGTTCCTTTCCATAAACAGAGGTTTGAGGATTCTGAGTCTGACTGAGAAGTTTCAGATGGCAACCGAGATTGAATTCTTTGCTGGTAATTATCGGATATAAGCAATCCATTCTCTTTCATCAACACATTGGTTTGGATTTCGTGTTCTAAAAAGCAGCAACACCCACTTCAGCTGCAAACACATTCAGGCAATTTGCCTGGCTGGAAGTAAAACTTCTCGCCTGCTAAAGTGTAATAAAATGTAGGTTTATTGAAGTCAGATGGGCAAAATGGCGATTACTGTTTTGCATGACAATACTAGAGCCGTAGTGTCGTCGTGATTATTTAATATAACGGTGGCTTTTCCACCCAGGTATTCCGAAGATTCCATATGTTCCGAAAGCAGGGCCACGAGACGTGTTGTGCTTCAAGCACTACAGTGCAGAAGAGGTAGGCTGTGAGAGAATTGGCATGTGAATGGCACTAATGGCTAACAACAGACATAAATCTGTATGATTACTTGTGTAGGTTGACTTCCTTTAATCAGTGGTCATTACGTCCTGACTTCCTGTGTTTCTGTTCCCTTGGTGCAGGTGCTGCTGGGAAGGAAGATGGAGGACTGGCTGAGATTCTCTGTCTGTTACTGGCATTCCTTCTGTGGAACTGGTAATGATGGACCCCACGCTCACGCACATAATGTTTCATACACACAAACACAAGGCATGTATCTGTTTACATAATACTCATGTTGTACCTTCCACCTGCAAGGTGCTGACCCGTTTGGGTTCCCCACCCTCCAGAGATCCTGGAATGAGGGAACCCCCATGGAGGCAGCCAGGAAGAGGCTCCATGCTGCTTTTGAGTTCTTCACCAAATTGGGTGTGAGTTCAACTCCACTGAGCCCCACAGCATCTCTTCCTCCTGGATCTCTCATCCTGCCACTGATCCCTCTCAATGCATGAAACTACTGGATCATTGCATGCAACAGGATGGTATCACATGCTGTCAACAGTTTGTGGTTTTTACTCTATTGTTAATGTTAATATAGAATTGTGTGTATGTTTGTCTTTTCTACAGGTCAAGTACTACACGTTTCATGACAGGTATTGTAATGTATACTGTAACTACTATGCATTCAGAAATTCATTATTTTCTCATGTTGTTTGTTGTGAGTTAATGTTGAGTTTGAGCCATTGTTTTGCAATGAAGGCAAAAGTAACAGAAAACAAGGGAAGTCAAATCAAATGCACCCGTGTCCAGGGACATGGCTCCAGAGGGCAGCAGCCTGGAGGAGTCCAACAGAAACCTGGATGAGATGACGGACCTAGCCTTGCAGCTTCAGAACAGGACCGGGGTCAAGGTCCTCTGGGTCACTTGTAACCTGTTTGCCCACCCAAGGTCTGGTTCCCTCTCATAAGAACACAGACAGGCCCTAGCTATATGGGCTTAAAGGCACAGTTCACTCAAAAAACAACCGCAATGTGATTGAGATGCGCCTATCACCCTTGTGACAAGGGTAAAACTAGAGAATATTTTTGGAGTGAATGATGCACTTTATCTTCATAACGATAAACCCACTTCATTCTGATAGTATTGATTCTTCATCTGACCAACTTTTGAATTGGATGTTTGCGACTTGTAGGTACATGAATGGTGCAGCCACCAACCCTGACAGTCATGTGCTAGCCTACGCCGGGGCCCAGGTGAAGAAAGGACTGGATGTAGCTAAGAAGCTGGGGGCAGATAACTTTGGTACATTAACAATAGAAAGAGGGGATTTATTGATTCAAACCTGTGTTTTAAGCCAATCCCAACCGACAGTGTCTCTGGTGTTTTAATCGTGCAGTGTTCTGGGGAGGTCGGGAGGGCTTTCTGTCCATACACAACACTGATGTGGCAGCTGAACTCAAACACATGGCCAATTTCTTCAAAATGGCTGTCAGTGAGTACCAGCGCTATGCTCAATAGAATACCACTGCTCAATACATTTGACTTTTTAAGTGTTTGTTTTCTGGTAGCTGCATATGATTAAGAACCTGACTGTGTCTTCAGAGTACAAAGAAAAGATTGGCTTGAAGTGTCAGTTTCTGATTGAGCCCAAACCCAAAGAGCCCTGCAAACATCAGTATGACTATGGTAAGATGCTCAGTAGAGCACTTGCTTTTTCACATGAAAGTTGATCTAACACTAGTTATTCATTTCTATGACATAATTTTTTGGGGGTTCTGCAACTTGTTTTCCAGATGCCATGAGTGTCATTGGCTTCCTGAAGCACTTTGGTTTGGACTGCCACTTCAAGCTAAACATCGAGCCCAACCACACCACTCTTGCTGGCCACTCCTATGAACACGATGTTGTGATGGCCTCCGTGTAAGCTATTAAGTCTCTCATGTCTACTGCCATCACACAAAGGGCCTGTCCAGTGGGGAAAATTGACGCTTTCAGATACATTTTCATTGTGTAGAAAAACAATGCCTTTAATGTAAAATTGTATTTAACTTTGTCGAAACAATGACACCAATGTCCTCTTAAACCCTAAGCTGGAATGCAATAACTGCTTAATCAAATGCACCCATAAACTGTTCCACCAAAGAATGTTTCCCTGGTGGGCAGGTTTGGTATGCTGGGTTCTGTTGACTCTAACACGGGTTCTCCTGACCTGGGCTGGGACACAGACCAGTTCCCCATGGACATCAGAAACACCACCATGGTCATGAAGGTGAGACAGAACCCAATACAATACATTTTTATTGGAACACAACAGTTAGACACACAATAATATGCCTTAACTAAATAACTAGCTAGCCAGGTCTTAATAATAGTTTGGCCCCTCATCTTCAGACGGTTATAGAGCAGGGTGGATTGCAGCCTGGAGGACTGAACTTTGATGCCAAGGTGCGTCGGGAATCTACAGACCTGGACGACCTGTTTATCTCCCACGTTGGTGCGATGGACGCCTTCGCCCGCGGCCTGAGGAACGCTGTCCGCATCATAGAGGAAGGAGTGGTCACCAACATGGTCAAGGTAGTCACGAACCTCTACCCTTCCTACCTGGATGTATGTAAGTCAAAGAGAAGCCCTGGCTGTGACTTGAAAAGCCCAAATATGGTTGTAGTGTTCGTGGAAATGCTATGCAGAAGCTCATATCTTGCCCACCTCTTACGAATGCAATTGTAATTCAAGTTCACTGGTAAAATGTAGAATGTGTTGACAGCTGTCAGTGGTGTTCGGCTAACCAGCTGAAGGGTTTTATTGGTCGATTCATCAATAAGGGCACATATGGATGAAAAATCTGTTTATGGACAGGAACGCTACATGAGCTTCAGTCATGGGATTGGTCAGAAGGTGGAGGACGGCAGCGCCTCATTGGAGGATTTGGAGGTCAGACGTTGTTTTAGGAAGTAAAATGCCAAACACATTGGATAAAAGCATATTGAAAACATTATTATTACACAGTGTAGTTGGCTGGGAAAACGGATGTTTATCTTGTATTCTCAGGACTTTGTCAAGAAGAATGGAGAGCCTAACGTCACGTCAGGGAAACAGGAGAAATATGAAACCATCTTCAATCACTACCTGTAAATACATCTAGTATAGCTACTGGTTATACATGGGAAAACTTTTTTCCTCCCAATGTTAGTCCATCACTTTTATATTCTTAGTTGTTTCTAGAGACATGTTGATGGAAGCCTTTTGTAAACTCATAATGACTACATGAACAAATAATAAATGTGCAAGTAAACAAATACATTATATTTGTAGTGTTGTTTCAATAACAGTTGTTGATTGGAGTTGCACGAGACAAACACTGACTTATGGTCAATTTGTTGCAGTCGTCAGGTTATCCTTGATCGTTATATATGGCTGGTGCTGGTCCATATATAACAATGGACAATGAACATCCATATATGGCTGGTCCTGAACCTGTGCTTAGGGAAAACCTGAGCCCTATGTGCTTGCTTTTGAACATACAAAACAACCTCCACGGTTTGGTAACCAGGCTGATGGACAATGGACATCCATTTTCCAGTGATATCATATTACGCCACGTCTGACAGTCAGTGGCTGAGAATTGGCCAGTGGCCAGACAGACAGTATTGAATGGTTTCGCGTCAATGGGCCAGGCCATAGCGTGCTACGCTTGGTTTCGGCACAGACTAACCTATAGAGTTCACATAGATAGAAATATTGCTATGCAACACAACTGAGCTGGTCAAAGATGGGTGTTATTAAGCGGATTGCTACCTTAGGAATTGTGTAGTAGCATTGATGAACGTACGTAAGTGAATGAACCGATATCCTGACTTTCGTGAGGTAACCTACCTGCGGAGAACCTATCAAATGTTGTATCGCATCGCACTCTCGGACGACTAAGTCACAAATATGTAGACCAATCACTGGAAGATAGCGTGAGCTCTGCTCACTGACGCGCTCTACATGATTGGAAGGTTCACATGCGGACAGGGCGGGACGTAATCTGTAAACCCGCCCCTCGTCCATATGGTCCACCCTTCTCCCTAAAGTATGATCTTGTCCTCAAATTTACGTGGATGGTAAATGCATAGGATTGGCATTAGAGACAGGATTAGACCAATCATTTGCCTTTATATCGATGGAGACAAATAGAAAAGTGTACAGTTGAAGTAAAGGGATGGAGAAGTGGCACCGAGTCAAGGTTACCATAATCCTCATTATCATAATACACACAGCATCCTCTGACACCGTCGCAACGGCTGGAATACTGTCATGACTTTAGAAACAAAGCGCAAATTACCTTCTGGATTGACTGATAGGGGGCTATGTAGCCTATTTTGAAGACTGAAACATCTACAATTTTTATATGAATGTTAGATTTTTTGTGCCTGAAAACGCATTCACTTCTTTTTAAAATAATTATCGTTGGACTTTGAAGCAAGCCTTAAGTTCTTACTGTGAGTAGGTTTTTTAAAAGTGAGAAAATGTGGACCTTTCTTGGAATTGCAAGCTTCACATACATTTATAAAAAATGCGATGCAATATTGACTTCTGCTCACAAAGAGGTTTTACTTGCCGCAATTGTGTGCCTCATTGCCGGCATGCTACTGTCTTATGTGAGGTATTTCCGCGGACAAACATTCAATGCACCGAAAGTTTTCCAGGTAGCACTGGAACTCGTATCAACTATTCCGTTTATCAATAAGTTTTTTCCTAAATCCTCGCCGGCCAGGACCACAGAAACCGATTCCAAAAAGGTGAGTCGTGTAAGAAGCATTGAATACAACCTTCTTTTCTAACTTATGTAGACGAATTATTCTATTACCTTTTAAATAAATAGTTATAGCTCAAAGACAAATGTAGCTTATGGATAAAATACATTTCCATCTCCAGGGACGTAGGAATAGAGCAAGGGTGACAGTCAAAGAGTCCCCATCCACGGTTACCAGCCCAGCAGGTGCGACTACTGTGGCCCAGGAGCCCGACGTGATTATCGTTGGAGCAGGAGTTCTCGGATCCGCCATGGCAGCTGTCCTGGCTCGGGACGGCCACAGAGTCACCGTAATAGAGAGAGACCTGCGCGAGCCGGACAGGATTGTAGGAGAGCTCCTCCAACCGGGTGGATACCGGGCTCTTAAGGAGCTCGGGCTTGAGGGTAAATACTTTACTATTCATTATATAAAAACTGTATTATTATGTCAAATAGGTCTATCCTTCTACGTTATAACAATCTGTAGACCTAAATGACAAAATAGAAGTATACTTTTTCCTCCCCAAGTCAGATCGGGAGTAGGAAGCTCAGGACAGCCATGTCAATGTGATACTGTGCCCAAGCACTCGATGAATAATGAAAACTGGTGATGAGTAACTGACACTCTTTCTCTGACCTCCTCAGATTCGGTGGAGGGTCTGGACGCTCACGTTGTGAAGGGCTACGTGATCCACGACAGAGAGAGTTGCACAGAGGTGGAGATCCCGTACCCTCAAGAAGAGAACACCGTCCAGTGCGGACGGGCCTTCCATCATGGCCGCTTCATCATGGGCCTACGCAGGGCAGCCCAGGCCGAGCCCAAGTAGGTGGAGGTTTATGATCCAGTATGGGATCTGATGTGCATTTGAAATGGCATAATAAACAGCAAGTATCTGAGCTAGGATTACTATTCCTGTCAAGGGATGGGTCATTAAATAAAACATTTAAACTGTAAAATATGTTTATAATGTATGTATCTTACAATGAAATGTTATCAGGTTAACTTGATCGCTTAATGAAGGCGATGATCCTGATTGTGCTTTCAATTCCTATGTTCATGGGTGACTTATCGATGGAGTTATCAGTGACTTATTAAATGACTTACGTTATCGAAACTCCGGACTGTGTGTAATGTCTGTGTGGTGACGGGCGGCTGCTCCGTGGCTGTGGTGTCAGGCGAAGCGACAACAGAGGGAGTCTAATTGAGCGTGTGCTCCTCTGCACCCTCTAGTGTCACCATGGTAGAAGGCACTGTGTCCAGTCTGCTGGAGGAGGAGGACGGCTGCGTGACGGGCGTTCAGTACAAGGACAAGGAAACGGGAGACACCAAGGTGAGCGCGTCAGACCTGTCTCTCACCGTTCCTAAGGGATTGCACAGACCCTCACCGAAAAACAAAAGACGACTCAAAGGACGGTTGAGGTTTAACGTGGCCGTGTCGTGATGATTGTTTCCACTCGTCTCTCCATAGGAGATCCATGCGCCGCTAACCGTGGTGGCCGACGGTTGTTTCTCCAAGTTCCGCAAGAGTCTGGGTTCAGGGAAGGCCCACGTTTCCTCGCACTTTGTCGGATGCCTGATGAAGGTACATGAAGGAGATTTTGTCAAAACTCCCATGTTTTGTTTTTGCATCCCAACGGTTCAACCTTTCCGCTTGTCAATTTCAACTGTTGTTCTGTTTTCTCTCCTGGGTTTGCTGTCCTCAGGACTCTCCCCAGTACAGGGCCAACCATGCAGAACTGGTCCTGGCCAACCCCAGCCCTGTGCTCATCTACCAGATCTCCTCCACAGAGACCAGGGTCCTGGTGGACATCCGGGGGGAGATGCCCAGGAACCTGACGGAGTACCTGGCTGAGAAGATCTACCCACAGCTACCAGGTAGGAGGAAATCGACAGGATGAAGGACACATCAGACAGTGCAATACAAACAGGACTGCTAGTTCAAAGGTCATATACTGAGCTAGCTTAACTCTCTTGATGGTGAGATGTTTAGAAGGTACTATAATACATCTAATGTCCCTATAGTACAGCAGGTATCATGTTCTCATGCGCACAGGCGTGTTTAGAGATAGGTTCTGAGTTGGACTTTTTTCTTAACAGTATGAGAATGATCGCTGGAGAGTGTGAGGAATGAATAAACACAAAGTTAAGGGGTTGAGGCAGGAAACATTCACACTGGGATTCATATATGTGTATATGTATCCATCCTTCTGATTGGGTAGCTCCTGCTGTGCGTCTGACCTGATTGGTTCTCTCTCTTTCATCAGAGCACATAAAGGAGCCTTTCATGGTGGCCCTGCAGAACGACCGCCTCAGGACCATGCCTGCCAGCTTCCTCCCACCTTCTCCTGTCAACAAACAAGGTGAGGCAGGGAGGATTTGTCTGCACCATTGAACCAGGAAGTAATAAAATGTATTATGGAATATATATTCCCATCACAACTATTATTACTATAACTCTTATCAGCAGTATCAATGTAGATATTATTCACATACATGTAGTTGTACAACACTTGTTTCACTCCAGTGAGGTGTGAAAGGAATCATGGGATTTGGTGTTTATTCAGGTGTGCTGCTCCTCGGAGATGCCTACAACATGAGACACCCGCTAACAGGAGGAGGGATGAGTGTGGCCCTCAATGACGTCCGCATCTGGAGAACTCTGCTCAAGAATATGCCGGATCTTTATGACAACACAGCTATGCTCCAGGTAATAGGAGAGCTAAGCCCTCAAAAGAATGACATCGTCCCTCCCCGCCCGTTGGGGTTAGGCTGGAATGTGCATTGATGTTATGGAATGTGACACCATGTTCCATGCGCTTGCTTTTATAACTAGCTCTGTTACTAGGGCTAAGCGTACCAGCAGAAGTGTTAATGAACAAGTCTAAGTGCACACTCAGAGCTGACATAAGCATCTTTTGTATCTTGTGAAGTCGCAGAAGGGTGTGCTATTAAGCTTTTGGTATCTGCTTCTTCACAGGCAAAGAAAACATTTCACTGGGAACGCAAGTCATCACATTCCTTTGTAGTGAATGTGTTGGCCCAAGCCCTGTACGAGCTGTTTGCTGCCACTGACAGTGAGTGTCCTTCTATGCACTCTGCCAACGCATCACATATATATATATATATATTCTCCTCATTGTAGGTCATTTCATGCAATTCCAACTTCTTCCCAAGGCTGTTTCTTCCTATTATGTTTTATGTTTACAGCATTTGGGGGGATTTTGTTTGTTTTTCAGATTCTCTCCACGAGCTCAGGAAAGCCTGCTTCCTGTACTTCAAGCTTGGAGGGGAGTGCATTAACGGTCCTATTGGGCTTCTCTCTGTGTGAGTCTCTCTGCTGTTAGCCATCACCACAACACGTACTATTTACTGATAATTCTATTCACCGAACCTGTGGGAAGATGACCATCTGTGAAAACATACACCCATAGGCGCTGGGAAAATACTGTGTATGGGGCATCTCATTCTCTTTTGTTAATATCACTGAGATATCAAAAAGGGTAACGAGTACAAATATTTACATCTAACTCCAAAATCCATTTGATTTCCCAGGCTGAATCCCAAACCCTTGACCCTGATTGGCCACTTCTTCGCCGTGGCCTTGTACGCCATCTACTTCACCTTCAAGTCTGAGTCCTGGTTCACCAAACCCAGAGCCTTATACAAGAGCGGGGCCATCTTGTACCGTGCCTGCACCGTCATGTTCCCCCTCATCTACTCTGAAGTCAAGTACCTGGTGGACTGAAATGCGCCCCCTCCTGGAGAGCAGTGGAGACTGCCCCAGGCTAACAGCCTGAAGAACACTGAACTCAAAGCACATCAGTCGTAAATGGAGTTACGACCCACCGCCTACTCAGCTTTCTGTGTACGTCTGAAGTGACCTGCTGAAGCCTTTTGACTGTCTCAGAACGGTTTATTATTAACATTTTGCCTCTCGTTGGTACTCGAGGGCAAAGCCTTAGTCCTTCGCTGTGAAAAATCTAATTAAGATGTGATGTGCAGGACCATCCTTTTGTACCTGCTGTGTAATTTAAATGTAAGTGCAGCGTTCAAGTTAATTAAACGTTGACTACGCAACCCTTATTATATTATAGGTATAATAGGTTATCTGTCATGGCTGACAAATCTCGTGTTGACAGATTTATGACATTAGGACAATGATGAGGTTACAGACGACCTGTTACCAATGACTTACTGGGAACCTAAATGGAAAAGAAAACTTTGATCTCGTAATGATTCATCTAAAAACCAGCCGACTGTTGTCTTTTTACGAACCGTGTCCTTACTGCTGTCCTTCACTATAATGCAAATGTTTCACTTTGCTGCAAATAGGGCAACACTGCACAGACTATGATTTTTTTTTTTTATCATCTGTTGAACTTTTGCCAAGATGCATACTTCCTGCCTTAAAGCTTTGTGAACAAGGGATCTGTTTCCGGCACGTCCTCTTATTAGTTTGACCTGGGCGAGCAGCGCGTGTCTGACAAGGCTGTGGTCGATGGACCCTAACCCTAAACTCCCGCCAACCGTCTACAAAGTACAAACCTTCCTTGATTCATGCTTTGAAAAATTGCTGATCTGGTGAGTTGGTCCATGATATGGTAATGACATGATCAGCTCCTTAGCTACAATGCTCGGGAGAACAGCATCACAGTCTCACTTAAACACAAATAGCCTTTGAGGCGTCTATGTGAGAGGAGTTAAGTGAATTAAACAGACTTTAAGTCCTAAATGGCTCTATTGATTGCACTGTTCTGGAACTGGTACATGCATTCCACATACTTGTAAACGTATGTTGAATTTACCTGTTGAATAAATGTCCAAATGTAAAATCCTAGTCTTCTTTGTGCTTCTTGTTTAAAGTTTTCAAGCCGATACTACCAGACTTGCCAATAGATTTTCAAAACAGTATCATTGCGAATCCTAACAATCATGGCAATGATTTGCTTTCTCTAAAGTTTGATTCCCAAATTTAAGACCTTTTTAACCCTTGTGTTATCTTCGGGTCATTCTGACCCATCAGTCATTGTGACCCACCGTCGTATTGCGACAACTTTACCGCATACAAAAACAAAGTGAAGCATTTTCTTTTAACTGTTGGGCTGTCTCAGACCCCCAACATTGCGAAGGTTAAAAGAAAATTATTTGTATTTGTTTTTGTATTGGGTAAAATTGGGTAAACACAACGATGGTTCGTTATGAACCTTTGGGTCATGTGACCTGAAGGCAGCACAAGGGTTGACATTTTAAGACCATAAAGATTTAAATTTAAGACGTACACGACGCATTACCAAAGCAATATTCTAATCAAAGAAATTCTGAAAAAATAGATGGGGGACCCTGTGGTGTAGTGGGTTGAGAACAAGGGCCTACACCACAACGACCTGGGTTCATTACCAGCACAGAGCGTAGTGCCAAACACATCCGTGGGCCCAGATCCCTGCAACCGCAGCACACTCCCCGACTGTCCAGATCCCCTCTCCCAACTGTCTTTCCAGGTACCCAACTGTCCCACCAGGAAAGCCTCAACCAAGAGTCTCAAATTTTGTTTACCTTTTATCAGTTTTATTTATAAGTTGAGTTTTATTTATAAGTCCAAGAGCAAAAATGGAGCTGTAAGAAGACCCTTCAGACAGATTTGAACACAAGACCCCTCAGACACTCCCCTGTTACAGTTTTTCACAATTGTTAACACACAAAAAGCAAAAATATGGCACCATTTTCACATGTACCAACTGCTTGACCCAATTTGGCACTACTTCACACTCCCTTATCTGCATTAGACTCTGACCTTCCTTGTTTACACACTGATGTCAATTACACATCACCTTGTTGTCAAAACACTACACACAATGTTCAGTTGTTGCACACACTTCTCAAGTAAAATCTCAAAGCATCAACCTACAACACACAAATATTCAAATCTCTAAACACTCAGGTCTGGTGAGCAATTTGCAACCAGGACAGCAGCATAAAAAGGGCCTTAAGCCTCTGTTTTGTTTGGTGAACCATGGAAAACAACCAGAGAAGGAGAGGGATAAGAGTGAGAGGAGGAGGACAAGGAAGAGCAAGACGACAAAAGGAGGAGTGAGAGGAAGAGGACAAGAAGGAGGAGCGAGAGGAAGAGGACAAGAAGGAGGAGTGAGAGGAAGAGGACAAGGAGTGAGAGGAAGAGGACAAGAAGGAGGAGTGAGAGGAAGAGGAGAAGAAGGAGTGAGAGGAAGAGGACAAGAAGGAGTGAGAGGAAGAGGACAAGAAGGAGGAGAAGAGGAGGAAGACAAGGAGAAGGAGAAAGAAGGAGAACGGTGATCTCTAATGAGATTCAGGCGACCGTGGTTGACCATGTGCTCAACCACGGTTTGACCATGAGGGAGGCTGGCCAGAGGGTCCAACCTAATCTCAGCCGCTTCACAGTTGCTGCCATAATAAGAACCTTTAGAATGGAGAACAGGTATGAAATCTATTTGCCTTGTGTACTGAAATACTGCATATCAATAGAATACAGTGTGCTCACAGTATTTGTATTTTGCTGGACTGAAAGAGAACCACACCGTGGAGGAAGAACATGCACTTTCACGGCTCAACAGGAGACTGACATTGTGAATATGGTTTGCGAAAACAACATTATCACACTGCGACAGATCCAAACCAGGATCCTGGCTGACCATGCCACATTCAGAGACATCCAGACCGTCAGTCTCTCCACTCTGGACCGTGTTCTCCGAAGGAATGCAATAAGGATGAAACAAGTGTACAGGGTCCCATTTGACCGGAACACAGACGCATCAAGGAGTTACGGTGAGAGTTTGTGCTTGTAAGTCCCATACATTCAGCACTGACACATGCATGTATTGTATCTGTAATCCAATATTGTTCCTTTTCTACAGTGTCTCACTGTAGCCCACTGTGTTGACCTCTCTGTGTCTATACTATAACTTGCATTCTCATGCAGTCTGTTTCAGCGTATCCAGGAGCATGACACTGAGCTGTATAAATACATCTTTATTGATGAAGTTGGATTCAACCTGGTGAAGAGGAGGCGCCGGGGCAGAAATGTCATTGGCCAGCGCGCCATTGTTGAGGTCCCCGGCCAGCGTGGTGGGAACATCACAATGTGTGCTTCAATGAACCACCATGGGATCCTGCACCATCACGCCCACATAAGGGCCTACAACACTGCCCGTCTCATCACCTTCCTGGATGGCCTGCAAGACCTGCTGGTACCACCTGGCTAGATAAATGACCCACAGCTGATCAATCACGTTGTCATCTGGGACAATGTGAGCTTCCACCGGGCTGCTCAAGTGCGTGAGTGGTTCCAGACCACCCACATTTTTCAGTTGTATACCTTCCACCTTATTCTCCTTTCCTGAATCCCATCGAGGAGTTCTTTTCAGCTTGGAGGTGGAAGGTGTATGAACGGGACCCACAGGGCCGGGTCCCACTGCTCCAGGCCATGGAGGAAGCTTGTGGCGATGTGACTGCTGAGGCCTGGCAGGGCTTCATGCGCCACTCGCGGCCTTTCTTCCAACGCTGCTTGGACAGGGAGAACATCGCCTGTGATGTAGATGAGGCAGTAAGGAACCAGGGGGGGGGGGGGGGGGCAGGCCCGTTGACAGTAGTGTACTGTTCAGAAATAAAACTTTTTTCCCTGCATATTTGTGTGCCGTTTTATGTTTGACTTAAAGTAGGCCTACACAGAGACATTAAAAAAAAGGAGAAATGGCTCATTCTCCAGAGTCATTGTCATTCATATGGTGTGTTCCATTTCTATAATTGTTTTCAATTTTGCACTACAGTGTGCTGTGAATGCTTGGTAGTGTGCAGCAAATACTTAGTTGTGTGTACTGTTATGAATGGTGTGCACGTGTCATTTGAAAATATGGCTGTGTGTACCAAATGAGAACACGAGTTCCATTTTGTGAACAGGTAAGAGATTTGATGGCAAAGAGTCATCTTGCAAAGGGAGTGTCAGGTTTAGCAATTTGTGTGTGAGGTCTTCTTTTATGTGTGCAGTTTTGAGAAAGCCGTTATTGTTTTGAGAAACTTGTTAACAATTGTGAAGAACTAACTCACTGGGTTAGTGTGCGTGTTCTTTCAGACATGCTGGGGCAGTACCGCAACAGCCTGGGTTCAAATCCTAATTTTAAATGGTTTATTTTAACTTAAGTTACATTGTGGTCATGTGAGATGTGGGACTTCACCTTCACATAGTTTCATAAATATTGTCTCCTCTGACAAACGCTTGTTAATCTCAGAATTTTAAGACCTCGGATGAAGATCTGGCCGTTTTTAAGACGTTTTAAGGCCTAAAGTTCAGAGTTTTAGACTTTTAAAGACCCCACGGGAACCCTGTCCATCAATGTTACATATTTACAAAAGCAAATTACAATACACAGAGAAGGCTACACATCAAAATGTGGATGATTTTTGTCCCAAAGGTGAATCTGTTCCTCCACTTGCTTTGATAACAGGGTTAAGAAACCAGGGACTTGGGAGAAGACAGTTGAACATGTTTTTACACCTGAATCTTGTGATGGTTTCCATCCATGACAACTGATCCATGGTCTACCTATAAGGCAATTTCAACAGATGGATGTGGTGCCTCATTTACGTGCTTCCTACTATGCAGATTTAAGTCAATTTTTCTACAGAAGGCCTTTCCGCATTTTTGGCAATGATACGGTTTCTGTCCAGTATGTGTTCTCAAATGATCCTTAAGACTACCTTTTCGGCCGAAGGACTTGCCACATTCTTGGCACTGATATGGTTTCAATCCGGTGTGTATCCTCAAATGATCCTTAAGACTTCCATTTCGACCAAACGACTTGCCACACTCTTGGCACTGATACGGTTTTCCTCCTGTGTGTGAATTTAAATGACTTTTAAGAACAGACTGCTGAATAAAGTTATCGGTGTGTGTCCGCATGTGACCATTCAGGCTATATTTCGTTTCACACAATTTGCCACATTTTTGGCATTGATGGTGTAGTCCCCCAGAATGACTTTGAGCATTTATCTGTAGTTTAGAACCTGTGTTGTAACGTTTACTGCAAAATGTGATGTTAACCGTTTTCTTCTTTTCCAGCAGACATTCAACTGGCCTATTCATGCTGTAGATGTTTCCAGAATCTGCCTGGCTGACTGAGATCTGTGCTTTCTCTGATATTCTGGTATGTAGTTCAGATAGCAGTCCTCCACTGTCCTTCTCCAGACTCTGAGGTGTAGAATATTCCGGGGTTACAGCAGAGAGGGGCTGAGAGTCACAAGCTGGTTCTCCATAAGCCTCTGCTTTGACCCGGTGAGTCGAGACAGTTGGTACAGGAAGGAATGGGTCTGGCCCTATTCTGTTCTGCACAGTTCGAGGCTGGTAAACGATAGAGACCAGAGATGGGTCCTCTTGATCACAGTCTTTTAATAGATGGGGAAAAGGAAGCGGAAGGTCAGTAAGGTCTGAATCTTGCTCTGTGTCGTGAATGGTCCACAGCTCCGGTTCCACTTTAATATTTGGGGATTCTGAGAGACAGTGCTGGGTGATGTCTGGAGGGATAGAGAAACAGGGTGAGCTTGTTATATTACTAAAGGTGATGATGGACATGGTCTTTCTTTGATTACATTTTGTGAAATCACTAAGAATGGCAACTGGGCGAACCGTGTTTCATAGAAATATTAGTGTGAGGGAGAATATTTTATAATTTGGTCGGTTCAGGCACACGTAGCAGTTCACTCGACAGAACAAAGTAAAACTTATGCTATTGTTGTTGTTGTTTTTTATTTTATCCACGGCAACCATGACACCTAGTAGTTCCACCTACAATCACTTTTTCTGGCATCCAAAAACAGAAACTAACTGATGAATGAAGGAACTACTTAATGACGCTATAGAAGAACTTACTTTTGGGAATCAGATTAACATTGTCCAGGAGCCGTTGCAGTCGACCATTCTCCTCTTTAAAACGACATATTTCTTCTTGATACCCGTCCCACGTTTTCTCTACCGCTGAAAAGATCTCCAGAGCTGCCACGGTCAGTCGCTCAGCCAGAAATTGTCGAAATTGTTCTTTCTTCATTTTGACGATAAAAAATATTGCTAAAATACAGCACTGGTTTAGCTATCTGATTCCGAAAGAATCGTCGACGTTCGCAAGGATCAGGACTACGTAAACAATGTGCGACGTTTAAGCCGCGAGTGAAGGACCAATATATCACCAACTGATCCAAGCTGCGCCTTACTTATATCATCAACTGTTAATAATAATACTATCTCCAAATGTTTGTTTTGCGTTTAAAGTGTATTTGGACTCTATTAGTAAAGATCCAAGCGTTCAAAAAGGCAGATTCAAGCCTCAATTTATTTTGACCTAATGTTGTTTAAAATAAGTGTCCACTAGATGGACCCCTCACCATGCAATTGAAATGATTGGTGCTCATATTGCTTAATGCAAACTAAAGCTAACGGACATATTTTCTGTTTGGCATTACTTGCATTGACTATATCAAATGATACTGCAATCATACGTAACCCATGCGACCTCTAACGTTTTCTTCAAGGCCACCCAAACTCATACTTCACTGTGCAGTAGCCCATTGAGTCAATCACTGACGTGTCCCAGTTTACAACAATTGATTCAGCTTTATTGTTATTTATACATCACTGATACATTGTATTCTGGTGAAATATTTGGAGCATTAAACCCATATTATATTTTGTGACTCCACAAGGACACAAATACTGGTGTGGAAGACCAGAAAGGGGAAGAAAGCTGCTGAGAGGTTATGTACATCCTTATACTCCTTCTCCATCTGCCTGTCTGAAACCAGGCCAGTCTACAGACTGACTCACGTCACGATACACAAGGACTGAAACTATGCTGTGTTGACTCTTCCACATACAGACTCCAACACGCTCCTTTATTTTAGAGCATCTGGTCAACCCTCCATAGTAAAGTAGCAGCAAGCTTTTCTACTAACAGTTAACATGGTTATGTTCTAAACAAAAAAGTACTGTACAGCTACTGCTAACAGTCTAGGAACCTGGCCATACACTTTTACACCAGATTAAAGTGCTAGAAGCAACCCACCAATCCACACTTTTATATATATGTATATATATTTATATATAGGAACAAATCTACTATTTTAACATTAATTTACAGGGTAATATACATTATATTTGTACCAGCTGAAATATCAGCACAAAAAGATCACTGTCACACTTAACAGCAATATATATATATGATTATATAATCTATATAATCATATATACAAATATATAATTGTCATATATGCATGTAAAACAGTTAACCACGTCTGAGGCTTTTCAAACTATACCCAGAAAAGCAATTTGTGTATCAAGACGTAAAAGCTTTACAAGTTCTCTCAGAAAGAACTGCAGGTCTGGGAAAAGTGCCCACCTGGAATATTTGAGGTCACAGGACAGTCATTTGCATATTCCACAAATCTATTGCAACACATTACTGTCTACGAACAGTACACACTCCTGGAGGGGAGCTGGCGTTAGCTGGACTCACACGTACACCCACTTAACAGAACATTACGACAATGGGTAACTCTGATTATAGCTATGTGCTTTGAGATAGTGTGCTGTGATGAACAGGGGGGGACTACAATACACAATACTCAGAAGAAAACCCCAGATGTTAAAAAACGACATTTTCCTTAAGTTTCATCCTACCCTGCTGATGATGCCCTTGACACACACTCCAGGTTGTCAAACACCCCTCCAATGAGAGCTAGGGAATGTGTTTTTTTCTCTTTTTTAAAATGTTTTTATTTTCATGTTATTCTTTTTTTTGTTGACTGGGTCTCCTTGTTACAGAGCGCGACACCACAGACACCACAGACGTCCTAGTGACTGACTCAACACAGTTCTGGGGTAGACAGGGGATTTCCTGGAGCGTCTTAAAGTTCTGTAGACCTGGACCAGGCCGGTTCTGTCTCTGCAGTCCCAAACCTGAGCGGCCACCTTCTGTCCTGGGCGAGGTGGGGCCGATCCGATGCCTCGAAGACCTAATAGATCCCTCTCTCCATTTCCCCGTCTTACGTCCTCCACCCAACCCACACATCTCCTCAGCCTCCAACCCTGACTTCACATCCCCCTATTCTGCAAAGACTCAAGGCTGTTAACAAGATACACACAAAGGTAAGTTTCACAAAGTAAAAGCTCTGTAAATAACTGCAGTAGCAACGCACGACAAAGCGCCCGTTGGCGGACAGGCGGGCCGCCGGCCCGGGGAGCCCAGATGTGATGTGATGTGCAGTTCGGTTTGGGACGCGGCCATTGTTCAGGATGTCTCCTTTTTTTAAACTTCTTTACACATGTATTCCCTGCAGAGGCCCGGTCACTTATTCGAACGACCAGATCTCTATGTCCTGCACATAGAAATCCTCCTTCTTGGAGAGCATGGGGTTGCCGAAGGTCTTACAGGAGTGGCTCCTGCCGTGGTAGAGATCTCCATCCAGCCACAGACCAAACTCCCCGCTACAGGAACAGAAAACAACGTAAGGTCTACTTGTCTACCAGGGGCGATTCTTGGATCAGACCTTTAGGGATGCTGAGCCACCAATGAGAATGTGACATGAATACAGTGCCTTGCAAAAGTGTTAAACCCCCTTGCTAATACATCTCTAATTTCACTGGATAACAATTAATACATTTATTTGTTATTATGCAAAATATTGAATGAATTAAAAAATTAAGGATGTCTCTTTCTTCATGAAATACCAGCATTAAATGATAATAAACAAGAATAATAAAAAAAAAATATATATATATTTTTTTTAGGGGTGCTGAGATGAAATTTAGGGGTGCTTGAGCAAGTAAAAAGGGTCTAAAATTGCCACTGTTGTCTACTGAAGTCTATTACAAAACACAAGACCATGTGGCTCTCACAGCCAAAACACGATTCAATCAACCACCTTTTGAAAATCCCTGTTCTATTGATGATGTAGTGCAGAATAGTCAAGTAATGATGGTTTTTATATTCCGCGTTTGTTGTTTTCTGTTTAGAAGTGTAAAGCGCTCACCTTCCACCGCCGAATGCTAGGGAGTCCATGTCTCCTTTCATGAAGAACATGTTGTCTCCTGTCCACTTGTACACCTGTCAGGACAGAAAACCACCAGCTCAACAGACTTGTCACTGTGGAAAAACGGGGGAGAAATCCTCACATCTCTTTACATAACAAGAGGCGCGATGCCAACTAAAAACGCTTTGCAGCTGACTAGCTTGGAGAGTTCAGAAAGTGAGAGCAAGTCACAGCCAGCAAGAGACCTGCGCACCTCAAATTCCGGAGAGAAGGAGAACAGGAAGGTCTCCCCGGTTCCGTAGAAACCCTCGCTGACCTTGAACGGCTCCGAGGCCAGCGCTCCGAACACCTGCAGGAACAAGACAAAACCAAATGACGCGGCGCAATCGAACCATCTAGCCGTCCTGATTCACATGGCAGATCTTCTACCCAAGAATGTACGGCATTCCTGTCCTCAATTCAAGGCTGGAGTCCTATCCCTGGCGTCGTGAGCGACTGGAACATTCCACTATCCCTGTGAGGTGCGGTGTTGCCGCTGACCTAACAAGCATACGCTATTGAATGCCTTTTCCCACCGGAAGGCGGCAACGGCGCGCTCACCTGCCCGTCGCTGTCCTTGATGACCATGAGCACGGGGGTGTCCTGCCCCTGCATGGCCCGGTACAGGCTCTTGATGCTCATGCCGTGCTTCGACGTGCCGAACGCCAGCGTCCACGCGTACCCCACGGTACGGGGAGGGAGGTTCTTGGCGAGCTGGAGGAGGAGGATGGGGAGAGAGAGAGAGAGTGAGAGAGAGACACAGAGAGAGAGAGAGAGAGAGAGAGAGAGAGAGAGAGTGAGTGAGTGAGTGAGAGAGGGGGGCGGGGCGGGGGGAGCATAGAAAGTGAGTAAAAAAAAAAGAAAATGAGCTACAGAAAGGGCACAGCCATCAATGCTCCATTACTCCTGCAGTGACCTTTTCACTTGGCAGGCTTTATAGAAGAGTAACTGGGCTCCAAGCGGTCACAGCACATACTCTGGAGGGAGAGGGATAGAAAGGGAGGGAGAGAGGGAGAGAGCCTGGCCTGCAGCAGCCTGGGCCCACAGACGTTCCCCAGGTCTGTGTGGAGGTATAGCACCATGTCGTCAGCAGGCCTCAGAGCGTGTTCCAGAAGAATCCCCAGGTCAGCACACCTCGGTACTGCTGACGAGCTCACCGCTCAAGGCCCACAGTACCTGGACCATTACTCAGGAAGCCCCTGGTCCACTAGCAATCCATACATCAATATTCCAATTGAGTTGGAATTGCCTTGTGCAAGTGTCTATGTTTGAGTCTCTGCGTGCATATATCAGTACAGCGCAGCCTGTGTGAGTGTGTGCATGTTCGTGTTTGTCCGGTGCGTGCGACTGGTGGAGCATCGGGTACCTTCTCTATCTGGTCGGCCTCCAGGAGGTCACTGGGTTCGCTGAGGTTGGGTCTGAAGGTCTCTGGCTCCAGCTCGGTCTTGATGGACGTGCCATGCTTGGAGTTCACCTCCTCCTTGGTGGTTATCTGGAAATTAGAGAGGCCATCAGAGATGCTCGGAGCAGAGTCAACCCTCTCTGAAGATGTAACCTGGTGCTGGCTGCTTGTTGGCACCAGACAACAATACACTGATCTCTTTTGCCAACTCCAGTTTAAGGCTTTAAAAGGGGTATGTATTCCCTGCCCTTGTCTCAGGTTTAAAAACAACCTAACACGTCCTGTTGGCAAACAGCCAGCATTGGTGTTAGCTATATAGCAGGGTGTCAGGACAGTGGTAGGCTGTGTCACAGGTCTATGTGGTTAGAAGCTACTCTGGGAGTCAGGTGGCTGAGCGGTGAGGGTATCGGGCTAGTAATCTGAAGGTTGCCAGTTCGATTCCCGGCCGTGACAAAAGACGTTGTGCCTTGGGCAAGGCACTTCACCCTACTTGCCTCGGGGGGAATGTCCCTGTACTTACTGTAAGTCGCTCTGGATAAGAGCGTCTGCTAAATGACTAAATGTAAATGTACTCTGACGTGTTCATGGTGCTGTAAACAAATGTATATGGCACATTTCTGTTCCACCAAAGCTCCATCAAACTACTGAAGCCGTCTGTGACCATCATTGCTAAGATCACTGCAGTGAATCTTGTAGAGTAGCACTGCTGTTTGCGACACGTCGTCAGCAGGAGGAGGCGATGCTATTGGTTCCCTCAGAAGTGACTGTGGTTACTGAGAGAACCATACGTTCACAGAGGAGAAGGCAGGAGGGGAATCGGAAACAAACATCTAATGAATAATTTGCGGCTCCAGTAGAGATTTGGCTTGGCCCGCCAACTGTTTATCTTTCAAAAGAAGCAGACCTGATTGTGCGCTTTGGTGCTGGTGGCCCGAATGTGCTCATGTTACGGTTCCCGTGAATGACCTGCATTGTCCTCTGAGAACCTATCCTATCCTAAACCCAGCCAATGGCATCTCTCTTCCTCTCTCACTATACAGTATCTCTCCTAATCATACATCTCCATTTCCCAGTTGAAACGTTTCCCTGGTCTTTGGGGCTCCCTGGTTGGTGGCAGATGCTATTGATGAGGTTGTGATGTCAGCGGAGAGCGCTGGACGACCTGATTGGTCACTGGACACCAGACACAGCTGCCCCCCTCCCCCCAAACACACACACACACTAGGTAGAGGGGAGCCTAACACAGAAATCTAAGAACTCATCCGCTAACAGAGCCTGAGGTAGGCCAATAGATGTACAGTGTGACAGTGTGTAGAAGGCTAGAGTGTTGGCCAGGCGCTCAGCAGAGCAGGGTGGGGCACCTGGAGCCGCTTGCAGAGAGAGCGCAGATCTTCGCTGTTTAGCGCATCGATCCGGCGGTGGTACTCAGTCAGAGACACTACCTGGAGACAGGAACATGACGGTGACTATGCTGCTGGCGATAGGGGAGGGAGAGGAACAGTGCAATTGGAGGTGGAGACATAACTTCAGATCATCTCAAACGGATCTCTACAGCTACAGGGAAGACTCCACAACACAGTGCAGTAACAGGACAAGCCTTTGGGGCGCGATATGATGGACTGCAGTCCAATGGAGGACTGACACATAGCTAGCAGCAGCAGTGTTTTGCATGTTTGTGTAATCTGTCCCATATCACCTCTGGTCGATATGGCTATGCTAAACATAAGAAAAGCGATCCAACACGGAGGAGTGTCCACACAGGCTGAGAATCAAAGTCTTCTCACCCACAACCGTACTTTAGCCAGAGCAAAGCCCAGACCATTGTCCTTGAACTTTCAGACACTTCCGCACGGCATATGCCCACACATTAACGAACGTGTTTGCTTATCAGGCCCAAATCAATGCCAGGTTGATTCCTATTCTTTAGCAACATGTGTAACAGCATAAGTATCAGAAATAATGCACACTCTGATGTTTTACTAACAAACAAAACACTTGCCAAATATAGGGATAAGAAAAGAGTAGGTCAAGTAAAGGAATCCAAACAAGCCCTCTTTGGCTGTCAAACACTGTATTAAGCTACTTAATTTTAACACTACAGTACAAACAGACCAGAAACTTAAGTGATGGGGGATTTAGGCTAGCCTAGGCCCTGCCTACGCAAAGAAAACTCGAGATAAACATGGCTGTTGCCAAGGCAGCTTTAAGAAAACATGCATAGAGCATAAAAGTAATCTTCACTATGTTGAAATTGGCCCCTCAGTGTTTTCAAATTCCTTTCCACATCCATAAAAACAATTCAAACACCACTACCACATCCAGTACACATGGCCTTGGGGCATAGTTCTTGTTTTTCAAATGGAGGTTAAATATAGCTCAATAGCACCCATCTCCTGGTCACAACAACTGCATTCAAGGGTGATAATGGCTTGGATGAGAGTTCACATGGAAGAAAGTGGAGAGTGAATCTTTAGCCACCTTCTTGGTGGTGTAAGTAACTTTTTGGCAAACAAGATGCCACTTCAGAGTTCTCAATAATGTAGGAGATAGGGTAAACTACAGCACTCAAAATGCAGCTGTCCAAGCGTTCCTCGCTGCCTATCTAAAGCACTGATGTACAGTCTTTGGAGAAAAGAGATGCTGGCAATGAGCATGTGTGTAGAGAGACACAAGGAGATAAAGAGAAAGCAAAAAGGAGAGAGGCTGTTCTTTATTCTACCCAAGCATGGGAACAAAGGAATTCATTCTTCCTAACAGCCATCTATCTCCAGCAACACAAGGAATATTATTGCCATGACATGTAATTTATAAACACGACTGTATCAGTCCTATAGTTGTTTATAAAAATATTACCCAGCTTGGCTAACTTGTTAACTCATTTGACTCATAAATCAGACAAAATGTCATCCATTCGGGATTGGCATCCCGTAAACAGTTGGACAACATGATAATTAACCCTTTGCCGAACATTTTTGCTGAGCCACAACTGCCCTTTTTTGGTATCAAACTAGAACTTCCAAACTACCAACCCGACAGACAACCCCAAACTGTAAACTTCACATCTTCTGCTTGGTAAGTTTCAGGTTTCATGAGCAGCTGCTAGCCACTTGCACTAGTCCTCCTAGGCAACTAGCCTAGCAAGCTAACAACACACAATCATTGAGTCATATGGACAGATACATACATAAGTGTATTTAGGAGTCAGCTGTTTTCCCTCCTTCACCCTTCTAGAAAACATTTCTTTATTTCTGGGCGAAATTGAACTGGAAGTCACATTTCAGATTCTTGTGGTAATTCCAATATCTCCTCGATGGAGGGTCAAGTACAGACGGCTCACAAATCTAGTTGGCTACTAGTAGCTTGCTAACTAAAATAGATTTTTTTTTCTGGGTTTAAATATGATTTGTTTGACATTTTGGAGAGCCAATGAGAACGCATGGCAAGAGCACGACAAGATCTTCATTTGGCGACACAAAGAAGGCGTTCACTTCGAAAGACAGTTTTAAAGGAACAGTAACATAATTTGCTCCTTTCTAAACTACAGTACACACAAATTATTGCAAAGCCTAAACTGTCACTCATTTTATCAACAAATGATGCCTATAAAATATATTCTTTGTTATATCAATATTGTATACATACACCATAGGCTAACAGCCTTCACTAACACTGAAAAAGTAGTCTGCAACAGATTGGCAACAAAAGCCATTCCAAGTTTTGTTTAACAGGAATAAACTCAGGTTTACCCCTGTGTCAAAGTAAAAGCAGGTGACTATTTACTTATTCAAATCACCGGAGCATGTGGCTTCTACTGGGCTAAACAAATCAGTCCACTTTGTTACCCACATCATTCATTTACATTAACATTTAAATCCAAGCGACAGCCATAAATTCAGTATTTTCTATTTGCAATGGATTTCTCTCAGTTTACTTCTAGCAGGGCTGCCAACAACCAGATGACTCAGAAGACTAACAGGTGCCTTAATCCACTTTGTACAATTAGTAGTTTATAAGCATGTGGGAGATGTAATTTGTGTTTCTTCAACATGATTATCTATTGGACCATCTGTATGTATGTATGTAAGTGTATTTTTGTATGCGTTAAGGTGTGTGTATGTGTGAGTGTGGATGCATTAATTCCAGAAAATCTTTGAGCAATCAAAGATGTCATAAAGCTACTAACAAGAAACAGAAAAGACCCATATTGAGTGGGTGGAATGCCGCTTTAAGTGCAAAAATAATAGTCATGTGAGTTTCGGAAGAATAAAAAACAGGTTTTTCTCCCTCTCAGCAATTATCACTAAGAGCAACAGAAATAGGTGGAGTTCTTTGTCAGTACCAGACATCCAGCAACAGCAACACTCTCTGTTTGTGACCCAACACACATGACCATACACTGTCTACATATGCATGCGACAGAGCACACACTGATGACTGACTGAGAAAGAACGACTACACAATCATGCAAAACACTGTGAGCATAGCTTGGGTGAAAATAACACATTTCCAAACCAAGGAAATATTAATTTCACACACATTACACAATAACCATAAATGCAACACAGATCACATTCAACTTTGCCCAATTGATCAAAACAATGTTATGGTAGATGAACAGTGAAATACTTTGATCATATCATAAAAAATCCACAATAATCCGAATGGGAGGAAACTGTCAAATAAACACATTACAATAGACAGAGACATACTAAATAATCATATCAAATGATAGAAAATCACTCAACGGTTCAAAGCTGGGCATGAGCATAACCCATGAACTAATACTACAGAACATCCAGCCAATAAAAAACAAAGAGCACACCACCATGAACACATAAGACTAGTTACTACCTCAGTTCAATAGCCCTTACCTCCCACTCTTTAACATTGAAGTCGGTGATGGATTCTTCTTCTCTTGTCTCACAGTCTTCGTTCTTCTTCACGACCATGAAGCCTGGCTCCCCCCCTGCTCCTCCCATACCCTCCCCATACATGTCTGGACTCCACTGGATGAAGAACACATACAGGTGGTCTGACCTGGGGGGAGAAGACACAAAAGAAAGACACACACACTCACACACACACACACACACACACACCCACACACACACACACACATGAGAATGCATGTGAACACACACAAATTACTTAAGACAAACATGACTGGAGTTTCTTCATTTGGATAGGATGCATCAGAATAGACCTTTTAATCAGAAAAGATTTTCAAAATGCTGAGTGGGACACAATCATGAGAGCCGCCATCTTTAGCCAGGCATGAACGTCTGTGCTGACTGCCTGTATTGTGGAATCTCTGTCTCTGCACTCTTTCTTTTGTCAGGACACTTTACACAGATCTTCCAGGTCGCTTCTCATCTGGGTCAGGCCACCGCCACATTCTGCCTGAGTCTGTAGAAATGACTACTGGCGTGAAAAAGCTGCAGTGCTCCAACTGAAAATCACACTGAGGAGTTGTGGTGGTGGGTGGCATGTGTGTGTGTGTAACTGTAGGCCAAGCACCAGCCAGCCTGTCAGCTTGAAATGAGATTAGCTAACTTGAGTGAAAAAAGCAGTTTGCTGTTGTGTGTGAAGAATTTCTCTGATGATAGGAGTACAACACAAGGCCACGGACAGCTGAGAGATGAAAACACTTTGAGTGGAGTGGGTTGGAGAGGGAGAAAATATCTGACCTCATCCCCGGTTCTCTCTCTCTCGTTCTCTCTCTTCCTCTCTCTCTGTCCCTTTTCTTTCCCTCCTCACGGCAAAAGACATCAAAGGACATCTCTATGCTGGAGCCAAAAATGATGACGAGGACTCAACAAAATGTATTTAAAAGCTGCCTCTGACAAAACAGCTTTTCAGAATTCACTTATCGTATTAAACTGTTGCCACAATTGGGATTAATTTACAAGGAAAACACATTTCACAGTTTGGTTGGTACTGTAATGCATGTTTCCTGGTGCTGGCTTCACATTGTGAGGCCAAAATGATAATGTAATTATTAACGCTGCTGACTGAGCAAGCCTTTATCCAAGCTGACCTGAAATCCAAAGATGAAGAATCAGAGACCCACTAAAACTCCATTACATACCCAAGTCAATAAGAGACCAACCCAGAAGAACATGCACCTATTCACTTCAGTAGGTATGAAGGGATGAACCATGGAGATTAAATAGAATGACAAGGTGTGTATGTGTGTGATTGGGAAGGTATAAAACTGCATGTGCCAGGACTTTAACCACATTTGCCTTGGCGTATGTGATGTGTGTGCATGTGTGTAGAGTGTGTGTATTGTTTGTGCATGGTAACGCCGATCTCACCTTTCCTGTGGCACTGCAAACCAGTACTCGTGCTTTTTGTCCCTCTGTGCATACTGTTGCATGGAGGCACTGGCGTTGGACAGGAACGTCTTCTTCATGGGTTTGCCAACTCGCAGACATAGGAACTTGTGGGTCCGGTGCCTCCGCCTCCCTACAGATACTGGTGGACACAGGACAGGATATAAAATATAAATATTCCAAAAAAAGATATACAAACTTTGTTGTGTTTTATGACAGGGTTTTCCCCCTGTTGTCCTGTTAGCGCCAACTCAAATGCCAATTCCCATGCCAGATAAACAGCAGAGGACACAAGACAAAGAGCCCAGAACCACAGAGTACAGTGACAGAGATACAGTTCAGATTATGCCCTTGCTCCCATACCAAGACTCCCATCAGGACAGCAGCTCTGCTGGAGCCTTCAGAACACACGAGTGTGACACAAGCTCCCACAGCCGCCAGCACACAGGACCAAGAAAACAGAAATCTACACGGATGTCACATCTCAGTGGGACCAATTCCATTTCTAAACCCATTAATTGACAGTGTGTAATTCGCCTTGTTTTTGAAGTCGCTCTCTCGCTGGCACCGGCCATGGTAATGTGTCGAGAAGAAAAGGGCCACCATGCTGTGTTGCCCGTGAATAAGTGCTGCCATTCTACTGGCTCTCTGTGGGATGATAATTACCGGAGAGAGAGGGAAAACCTCATTCCCATTGTGGCCAGTTGATGGATGGTAATAGGGGCACAGCTGTGTGTGAGTCCGCAGCCCGTATGTGGAGGCAGGATGACAGCAGGGCACTCACACACTTGCTTAAGGACCCTGACAACAGGGAAACCTATCTGACAGGGCTGAAATTGGAGTCTAGCGACGGGATCCAGTGTTTACTCGAAAACACATAAACCTGAACCTGAAAAGAGCAGTGTTGTCTGGATGAAAAGACGCGTTTGAATGCTAACTGTGTGTGTGTGTGTGTGGGGGGGGGAGGGGGGTGTTGATGTTAGTCTAATCGGTGCTGTGTTGTCCCTCCCCCGACCCTCAAACGTTTGCTAGGTCTGTTTGCGTCGTCGGTGTGTCTGATAGTTTCCGAGCTTATCGCCGTGTGGAGTGCATGCGGCCGAGACCGACAGAGCCCTAGATCAAAGCTGGGTGTAAAGCCCCATAAAGCCTTGCTCAGGCACGCGCTCCCGGCAGGTGATAACGACTCACAGATTTCAGACTTTTCCTTTCTCCTCTCTCATTCCAATTATTGCTCGCTTGGCGCAGAGTTGCGGCGGAAAGGTTATCGGGAGCGAACAGCGAGCCAGGGCTCTGAGGAGCGGAGAGGGCAAAACTTTTCTGTGATACATGGGCGTGTGTGTGTGTGTGTGTGTGGGGGGGGGTGCGGCTACATAAGACTGGAAGACGGTGACTCAGCGTGAGAAAATGGTCGACCACTCCTAGAAAACGACTGCGTGCAGATACAACGTTCATATTGACTTCAGCGTCTCTGGGTGAGAACGTCAACAAGAGCAAGACGATATACAAGATGAAGATATCTTCTCCCTCAGGTTTACTAACCTTCAGCTAAGCCCTGCTGGTCCTCCTCCGCCTCCTCCTTCTGACCCTGCTGTATGTCCCCTCCCTGCTCCAGGCCTTGTTGCATAGTGGGACTCTTCCCCCGCTCCTCCTCATCCGCCTGCGAGGCCCTCCGGGGGCCCTCCCCGACCGGGCCTTGCGTGGGCTCCTGGGTGCCCGCAGTGGAGCTTTGGGAGGTGGGGCGAGAGGGCCTGGCAGGCCCCTGACTGGTGCTGCTGGTGGCTGTGCTGAGTGGCTTCTCTACACTGTTCTGCTGGGGGCCCTGAGGGGCCTGGCTGGGTGTGGCAGTGTGGCTGTCTGGATTGTCCGCTGCGGTAGCGCTGGCAGGGCCCTCAGGCTGGCTGACTGACCCACGCGCGCTACCCGGGGCCTGGGGTGTGCTGGAGCCAGACGGCCCCTGGCCTGGGCTGGAGCACGACGCCTCCAGCTGGGTGACGGTCTGGACGGACTCTGTGGAGGCTCCGGAGGACTTGTCCAGGCGCAGGTCCTCCGAGGAGGCCTGCTCCTCCCGGATGGGGGACAGGTCCGACTCGGTGAACACGTCCTCTGAGAGGGAGCCCTCGATGCTGCGGTGGGCGGTGCTGCCGCTGGTATTTCCTGGTTCCCCCGGACGTGGCTCTGCCTGAGGAGGACCTGAGGTGGATGTGAGTGGCTCCAGGTTCCTGAGTGTGTTTGAATGTGTGTGTCAAGGTTGGGGGGGGGGGGGGGACAAAACAGAGAACGGCAGAGAGGAGATTCAGTCAGCATCTCAATGAGAATACAGTCGATACTTTACAAGCCCGTTTCTCATCCTTGCCCGAAAGAGCCACAGCACATTCGTAACTTGCACACGATCTGCATGCCAAGAGCTTCCTTCACCTCCGGAGGGGGCGAGACACCACGCTGAACCCAGACTGGAATTCAGATCATTTGCAGCCCCCCCCCCCCCCCCCCTACCCCTCCCTCCCCTCTCAACAGGTTCCAAAGCCTGTTGAAAATATAAAAAAGGCCTTAGAAAGAAAGCACAGAGCGTCCCAGCTGTGTGTACACCACACGCGGGCTGCCACGGTGTTGGCACACACGGGCACTTTGTTGCTCAGCTGTGCGCCGCACTCACGACGTCGAGGCTCGACTGGGGCTGGGAACACAGCTGGGCCCACTCACACAACAGTCATTACACATCACAATAACTGCAACGCTGAAGCGGCCTTAACACACGCCGGCCCCCCGATCCTCCCATCTCGCTCACACACACACAAACACACACACAAACATATATCCACACAGGCCTTGGGGAGAAGGGCGAAAGACTCTTCAAGGTGCTATAACGGTAAATTGAATCATAGCATCAATTGAACGCTATGGAATTGGTGGCAATCTGTGCCAAGAAAAAGAGGCCTTGGATTTTTAAAAGCCCAGACAGAGATCTGTGGGAGGTGTAGACTGAGCACAGCCGACAGAGCAGAATATCTCACATAAAGCAAATGGGTGAGCAATCCAAATGTGGGAGGCAGGACGTCTACTTCATTAGCCTTCCAGTAATTTCCGGTAATATCTTGGCATGGGACAGACAGAATTGGAAGTTTGGTGCTCTGGGAATCCTCGTGTGTCTAGCCAGGGTGAGAGGCGTTAAAAGTGCTCATGAGTTTGTGTCGGGGGGCTTGTTTGGGCGCTCTCTCTTACAGGGGTACGGCCTCTCGGACCTTGCGGTCGGTGACCTCCTTGTAGATGGCGGCGGACATGACCTCGTCCAGGGGGCACATGATGCCGTAGTCCTCGCAGCCGTGGGCCTGCACCAGGGGGTCCATCCTGTGGGGGTCGAACATGATGTTGTTGGGCGTCACCAGGAGCACGCCGCTCACTGCACCCTTTGGGGGGGGGGGCAGGAGGGGGGACGACGAGTTGGTGGTGGGGGGGGGGGGGGGGCAGAGGGAGGGCATGACGTTGAAGAGAGGGAGAGAAGGAGGGAGGGAATACAGAGAGGAAGGGAGGGAGAGGTGGGAGGCAGGAACAGAGGAAGAGAAGGGGGTGACGAGGGGAGAGGGATAGGGCAGGAGGGAGGAAGGGGGTGAGATGTAGGAAAGGGATAGAGAGATACATGTCAGTTAAGGCATAGTAAAAAGACATCCCCCTGAGCACTGAGTGAACCGTACCCGAGGGGTTGAGAGAAGGGGGTCAGGTATCGGCTCACCTTGCCGTCTGTGATGTACTTGCAGTTGATCTTCAGGAACTTCTCCGTGAGGGCCTCTTCCTCCTCGGAGGTGGACGAGACCACGCGGGAATGGCGCAGGGCGGAGGAGAGCGGAGGGTGAGCCTCGGGCCTAGAGGGGCCATCGGAGTCCTGGGGGGAGGAGGGGGAGGGGGGAGAGAGGGAGGGGAGGGGGGGGTGGCCGGGAGGCAGAGAGCAGCAGTGTTCAGTGACACGGGGCGTTTTTTGCGTGCCGCTGAAATGACGTATTTCTGTGTTTTGCCAAAGCGGCACTGAACACGTCAGTGTGAAATCTACATCCACGAGTCCAAAATCTGTATCAACAGAAGTATCAACACAAGCCATAACACTAAGCTTCCCACTTAAGAGTTGGGAGCAACTAAATTACAAACTATTTGCGTCACGTCACAAATCCCACGCAAAATATTATGCTGCGGTCTGACTTGATTAAATAGTCATTATGCAAACACAAATTCAAGGCTCGATCCAGTGTTTTAAACCATCGACAAGTTTCTGTCTCCCTAGAATCAACTAATCAGTCCTTGTCTCTAAACACACACACACAGAGATGCGGAGGTGGCTTCTGCGCCGCGAAGCAATCACGTAAAAAAGCCGGTGCCATCCAACTAGGGCTCTAAATGAACGTTCTCCCTCGGTTAGAGACGATTAACTAGACCTAAATATTCCTCCGGAACGAAGGCACTGATTCGAATGCTTGTTCACAGCTGGACGCCTGGTCAGCATGACTTAAACAGGATCTGCTAGAGTCATGTTCAGGCTCTAATGAAACATTAGCTTACATCAAGCGCTACAGCAGAGGCCGCTCATTCCCCTGTGTGTGTGTGTGTGTGTGTGTGTGTGAGCGTACGTGTGTGTTTGTGCCTGTGTGTGCACAGAAAAGATCCTGCTCAATTTTCTCATCAAACACACTGTGGATGAACATATAGTATCAAGCAGTATAGTACACACACACACGAGGCACGTGCGTGTTTCCTGCATCGTGAGTGAGGTGAAAACATTCAGCCTCTGTTCCTATGTGTTTCTTTAGAGAGGACGCTAGCTAGCAAGAACAGCCAGACATGAGTCATGTGCTCCTTCAGTCATCCTTAATGGAAACTCAGCATTGGGCCCCAGATGGCGTGTTTGGTCAGGCTCGCTTGGTGGCTGGCTGGTCAGGGTGGCTGGCTGGTCAGGGTGGCTGGCTGGACAGGGTGGCTGGGTGGTTGGTTGACTGGGGGGCTGGGAGAATAGGTGGCTGGCTGGGTGGCAGGCTGGCAGGCTGGCTGGGTGGAGGGATGGGTGGGTAGGTAGGTAGCAGGCTGGCTGGCTGGGTGGAGGGATGGGTGGGTAGGTAGGTAGGTAGCAGGCTGATGGACAGGAGAGGAGAAGTGTCATAACAGAGAACAGAGAAGAGACAGGAGAAGGTGGCTGAGCGGTTAGGGAATCGGGCTAGTAATCTAAAGGTTGCAAGTTCGATTCCCGGCCGTGCCAAATGACGTTGTGTCCTTGGGCAAGGCACTTCACCCTACTTGCCTCAGGGGAATGTCCCTGTATTTACTGTAAGTCGCTCTGGATAAGAGCGTCTGCTAAATGACTGAATGAATGTGAATGTAAGAGGAAGAGGAATCTGCAGTGAGATATACACAGAGAGAGAGGGAGAGAGACACCGAGTGAGTGAGAGATGGATAGAGACACAGAGAGTCATAACACACACCAGTCAGCCGTCTGCCCTCCTGACACCAACTCCCACACCTCCGTGTTTCCGTGTCCCAGTGCCTCCGACAGCCAGCCAGGAGCCTCTCACCTATACTGGCCCGATGCAGCAGCCCAGACACCCCCAGACAGGAGAGGCTGGGGTTGCCAGCCGCTGCAGCCACAACAAATCGGTCAGAGGCCAGCCACAGTAACAAGGCTGCCCTGTGAGAGCGGATCACATGAATGTTTCACTGGAAGACAGCATTGATAGGAACCCGACACGGAGCAGAGGCTGGGAAACAAAACAGGACTTTTAGATGAAAACAAAAGAGAGAGAGAGAGATAGAGAGAGGGGGGGGGGGAGGGGGGGGGGGGAGGCACATGACTTCAGTGAGGGAAGCTCGGTGGCTTATCCACTCCAGTTCAAAAGATTCCTCTCAAGCTTCTCTCTCTCCCCCCCCCCCCCCCCCCCCCCCCCCTTCTCCTTCCCTCTCGTCCACCCCTCGTCCGTCCAGACACTTTCCGAATGACTCCTGTTCTCCTCTGGCCTCTGCTGCTGTGGTCCTGTGATCTTCCACAGCAGTGTGACAAGCAGCACCCCCTTGCCTGCCCCCCTCCCAGGGCCAGCTCCCTGTGAGGGGGGGGGGGGCTGAGAGGTCGAGAGGAGGACTATTTGCACAGACTGACCCAAAACTCCCTTTCCTACAAACTCACTTTCCTTGTACAAGACATAAGACTCTGGCCAAACCAGACTCAAAACAACGAGGTTGTCCATAGCTAGCATTTCATAACGGTTAGTCTCGACGTGTGTGCGCACCGGTGACCACACACACACACACGCCCGTCTGCCTGTTGTACCATCACACCCGGCTGAGAGCAGTCAGGCCAGGGTGTTGTGTGGTGGTGTGTCAGCCAGCGAGCGAGCTAGCACAGCGCTGCCAGCTACGCCTCCCTCCCACACGGCCCCCTCCCCACCACCACCACCACCACTGTGGCTTCTGACACCCTGCCTCCGGTGCCCACACGGCTGCCAGAGTGTGGGGAACATCTCCCCCAGGTGGTGTGGAGGGGACCGTGGGAGAAGCACAGCTTGCTGGGTGATTTCACCCCTGGTGTGGCTGTACCCAGCTGTTGTTTTGACATGCGAAATAAATGACTCGCATCTATACAGGGAGTCAGATGGCTGAGTGGTGAGGGAGTCGCTAGTAATCTGAAGGTTGCCAGTTCAATTCCCGGCCGTGTCAATTGACGCTGTGTCCTTGGGCAAGGCACTTCACCCTAGTTGCTTCGGGGTTGCTTCCCTGTACTTACTGTAAGTCGCTCTGGATAAGAGCGTCTGCTAAATGACTAAATGTAAATGTATATGGAGCATTGAGTGTACAAACCTTATATATACACATGGATATAAAAAGTGCACACATGTACATTCAAGTTGTTCCACATGGCACGAGTTGAAAACCCTAAAGAAGACAGCTGACTTAACCTGTTCTCTTGTAGGGCACTGCATCAGATAACGAGTGATTCATCAACTCTGAGGCAGATTCTATAGACAGTTTGGGCAGCAGCCTGCAAGCCAGAATGTATTTAGCCTTCATGAATACCAGTCCTTGACACCTTGTTTTGTTCTTGTATATTCCTCAAAGCCACACATGACACAGAGGCTAAACGCTAACGATCAAGCCAACATCAGGAGAAATGGCGATTGGGCCATATCGATTCTGCATCGTAACTCTGCATAGAATCAATTAAACATGCAACGCTCTGACATCGGTGCCTAGTCTATCGTGTGCACTACACAAAGACGGATTTCTACTCAGTCAAACCGGGTACAGAGGGCCAGTCTCCTTCTAGCACAACACAAACAACTAACCTGGTAACACGGGTAGTGGGCCCCTGAACATAGCAACACAATCCTGGAATTCTCAACCATCGCAACAGAATTGTGATGTTCCTCACTCTCCCCTATGACCTTGCAGACAAGGTGCACTGTGTCAGACATGGCAAAAAGAGCTTTGGAAGGTTGTGGTAGGCACGTGAATAGAAAATCTCGAGATCAAAGCAGAACAGTGATCCGTGTGTGTGCGTGTACGTGCGTTCATGTGCGTGTGTGTGTGTAGAGCCGCTGAGGCATGGAGGGTGTGGCCCATCTGGAGCTTATCTATGGAGGCTTTGGGAAGGCGGGAGTGGAGCCCCACAGTAATCCACCCCAGTGGCGAGTGAACTGGGGCTGGAAGCCTCTCCTCGATAACTCCCCTCCCCCATCTCCTCTCCTCAGTCTTCTCTCTGAATGTCGCAGGAGGAGAAGGATTTACGGGTCCTTCCTTCTGAGACTGCTTGACAAGGAAGCAGGACACATGGATCGAGGAGGGAAGGAATGGAGGGTGCATGCGATATTTAGCCTGAGACTGGGGGCTTAGTGGCTGATGCTGCCTTTTGGGGGAGGGGGGGGGGGCGATGAATAGATACCTCTGATATTCAGCCTTACCCTTGATGTTTGGGTCAAATACCAACATGTATCTGTTAATGCGTTCAATCTTCAACAGGTATAGTGTGTATTGTGTTTCTAGGAATAACACTGTTTTTGTTTGGTTTGTAATGCAGTAACAGGATGCCCTAGGATGTATTGCTCCCTCTAGTGGATGTTTTCTGTCACAAAATAGATCACAAAACCCAAAGTAACTTTATTTTTACCATTACAGAGGCAGGTGGCATGTGTGTGTGGGTTGGTGTGTGCACAGACACCTGATGGTTTCTAGAGGTGGGGCTCTTGGCAAGGTTGAAATAGATGAACCAGATAACTTTGGTCTAGTTGGCACAAGTTGGGATCAGCAGGTAATTTACACTGGTTCTACTTTCTCCACCCTAATTTTAGCCTACTGCTGCTCACGGAACCGAAGAAAAAAGGAAGACACGAAGGGAGGGAGGCAGGAAGGAAGGGCTGGAGCGAGGGAGGCAGGAACAGGGCTGGAGCGAGGGAGGCAGGGACAGGGCTGGAGCGAGGGAGGCAGGGACAGGGCTGGAGCGAGGGAGGCAGGCAGGAACAGGGCTGGAGCGAGGGAGGCAGGGACAGGGCTGGAGCGAGGGAGGCAGGAACAGGGCTGGAGCGAGGGAGGCAGGAACAGGGCTGTGGCAGGACGAGGTCAGGGCAGGAGACGAGACGGTGCCAGCTTGTCTGGGCACGGCGCGGAGCATAGGGGAGAGTCCAGAGGTCTGGCCAGGGTTTGGAGGACAGAGGACATGTCCACCCACCCAGATGGCACAACAGACCCAGCTAGCCGCAGCAAGATTGACCAGACTCAGCTAGACCCTGCCAGATAGAATAATGACGACGGTCAGCCAGGCGACATGTGATCTTTCTGTTGGCTGTACCACCCGACAGGGCTATCAGAAATATCAATCTGCTACTTCACCATTTAGATGTCACAGATGTGACCTTTGACGTATTTACATAGACGCTCTTCATATCTGACACTCTGAAAGGCAACATTACCGAGACCATGTGATCACTGACTCAGAGATTGCCTCTTTACACGAAAGTTGCCATGACGTTAATGTCCAACTAGGACGGAAAAACCAAAGGAAAAACCTAAGGAAAAAGCTTTCTCTTTCTCCAGGACACAGATATCACGTTTGCGGTGTGGGTGCGTTGCTGTAATATACGGTACACAGAGGCACATCTCCTTCCAGAAACGTCCTTGGGTAATACACAGTCCACAGAAAGAGAGCTTGGTAATTAAAAGCTTGGCAGCGTCTCTAAAATAAGCAGAGGAAGTGGGCTGTTCCTTCCTCTCACTTGCAAATTAGACGAGCACCTAAATGCAGCCCGAAACACCTCTTCCATACACACACAGACACACACGGTGCCGCAATGTAATTCTACCCCTAGAACAAATCCTCAAAAATTGCACCCTTGCTTCTGGTCTGAGTGAATGAGACGCTTCCTTTATTAGTGGGCCTAAATATGGGAGGAGAGTCTTTTTTAAAGGGCCGAATCTCTCCGCAGTCACAGCACCCCTCTGCCAGGCTCATCCTTCTCCCTCTACAGACGAGAAATGTGACTCTGTTTTCCCGGCCGTGACCTAAATAGATTCATAACGTTGCTAAATGAACAGGCCTTCATCCTGGCAGGGAGAGAGACAGAGGGAGGGAGAGAAAGAGGGGGGATAGAGGGAGAGTTGTTCTATGGATGGGTAGGAATCCAAGCAGCTCGTTTGGCCGACGGCAGCACCATTTTCTGATAAGGCGACCCCCCGAAAAAAGAGAAGAAAAATCGGAATGGAGTCAGGTTGCCATGGAGACCAGTTATTTTTCTTGGAGGGGGGGGGGGGGGGGGTCACATGGGGTGAACGAGACGTTTTAACCGAAGGCTCATTTCGGTGCTGGAAAAGACAGCTCTGGGATCTGGGGAAAACTTTGACAGACAGAGGAGAGGAACCAATCAGAGAAGGCCTGGTTATATAGTGGTCTATAGAGGAAGGTCGTCCTTTGGAGAGGACCACAAAAACGGCATCTGCAGCTCGCCTGCTGAACCAAACCTGCTCCCTCCTGTCCTTCCCTGCTGCATACCAACCTGGTTACACACTAAAATAAGACTGTCTTAACCTCACAGCCTAAAGCCTAGCCCTCATGCTAATACACTCCTAATACACTCCCTGCTGACAGCATTGTCCTCCAGACAGGTTTGAACAAGGGGCTGCAGTTTGCTGTTGGATTCCTTAAGAGAAAAATAAATACTCAGGGATAAGTCTGGATTCGGACTGGTGGACTGAGGATGTGACACTGTGTGGACAAGTGTTAGGTGGCTGAGCGGTTAGGGAATTGGGCTAGTAATCCAAAGGTTGCTGGTTCAATTCCTGGCTGTGCAAAATGACGTTGTGTCCTTGGGCAAGGCACTTCACCCCACTTGCCTCGGGGAGAATGTCCCTGTACTTACTGTAAGTCACTCTGGATAAGAGCGTCTGCTAAATGACTAAATGTAAGTGTGCGCACGAAACGTATGTTTGTTTGTGCATGTGCGTGCAGCGGGAGTTTGTGCATGTCCATGAGTGTCAGTGTTTGTAGGTGTATGTGTTTGCGTAGCTACGCTTTTAAGAATAGCGTGTGGGTATGAACGAACGCACGAGAGGGTGTTTCCCAGTGCACGTGTGTGTACGTGTGTGTGTGTGTGTGGGTGGGTGTGTGTGAGCGGACTCCAGGTGCAGGTGGTCAACATACCGTCACCTTCTCTAAGTCAGCTTCTGAGGAGGTGGGAGACAGAGGGCTGACGGGACTGAGGGAGGGGGAGCTTCCCACACTGGATATGTACTCAGGATCAGGAACGTACAGAACCTGCAAACACAATCCATGGCTGTATTGACACAGGCCTGGCCATTGTGCAAACACACACATATACACACGCACACACACACACACCGTACCGCATGCATTTCACACACAAACACGTACACACACACACACATATACACACACACACACACACGCACGCACGCACGCTGTATAACCCAATGCAGGCACAGGATTGATAACATGTGATTGTGTAGGTCGGTAACCTAATATCAATCACAGACGACAAACAGGAAAGGGAAGAAGAAGGGGACAATGAAAATACCATACGAGATATGTTCATGCGGGTTGTGCAGCTGGTAGGAACACATGCAGAAGGATCTTGTTCTCTCATGCTGAGGTGCTGTTCTCTGAATGTGTGTGTGTGTGTGTAAGTGTGTATGTGCGTGCGCCATGTTATTCTAGGTCCAGGTGGGAGTACTTCAGACCTCTTGGCCTCTTAAGAGATTCTCAAAGGGGCCAGGGAATTTTAAGAGGGGAGTGTGTTCAATCTGAAACGCTTCAGTAATCACTTAGTGGTGAGCTGTTTGGTGGCTGACTGGATGACTGACTGGCTGGCTGGCTGACTGGATGATTGTCTGGCTGGCTTAACAATTGGCTGGCTGGATGACAGGCTGGCTGACTAAGGGAATAGAGACACAGGAAAACTGACTGTCTGGACAACTGGTTTGCAGTCTAGATGACCGTGCTCCTGGCTGACTGGACAGCTGGCTGTGTCGTTAAACGGCTGGCTGGCCGACGTGTTCAAATGGCTGGGGGTGGTTCCCTTGGTCACTCTGAGGGGAGGTACTAATAGCTCTCCAGAACTCACTGGTTACTGAGTGGATGTCGTTGTGATGCCAGGAGGGAGAGGGAGAGACCAACTGGCACAGACACGGTCAACACCACAGGGTGCGTTCCAAGGGTCCCCCTTAACACAGAGAGCATCGTGGAGGGACGGCCTACTTGACACGCCACTTTCTAACGGACCACTTTCACTTTGCGGGACGGACGTCTCGGGCCTCTGAGACGAAACACCGTGATGAACGCGACACGGCAGATGTGGTGAC